>NC_056748.1:542780663-542940663 GCF_019279795.1 Protopterus annectens | reverse complement strand
TGTGCATGTTCCTTCTCTGTGTCACGTTGTGTGGGTGCAAAGTACTGCGAGGGTGATGACCACATAGGCAAGGGTCCACACCTCAACGCTGTGGGGTGTGTGTTATAGTAGTGTAGACACTGTGAATGTGGCCATGTTCCTGTAATGTGACAGGGTATTACTGCTACACAGTGTGGCCACATGCAATCAAGTGGCCTCTAACGTCATCATTGGCCAGACTGCTGTGTACAACCCCTGCACCATGTCAACATACCTGTAATGTTTCCTGGTATGTATGTCACATCTCTGTCCACCGTAGCCTGTTCAACTGACCACATGCTTCAGGTACAGTATATGTGTGGACATCTGTGTCATGTTAGACTTTCCAACAGTCAGGTTGAGGGTACGTTTAGCATGCTGATATTGCCATACATGCCTGTGAGTACTCCACAGTTACACATGGGGGACTGCAAACACTGCTACCTGCAGGCACATGCCAGTACACCATAGGAGGGAACCAGGGCATCATTACCAACATGCTGTTACTGTTGTAACTGAGACACATACTGTGAACATATCACAATGCATGCTGCACCCAGACTACATGGTATGACTGGTGCTTGTCGACAGTACACAACTGATGTCACATACACATCTCTCAGTATTCACACACAACCAATGCAACATACACATCCCTCACTATGCATACACAAGTAATGTTAGATACACCTCTCACTATTCCATTCACCCTGTGCATCAGGCCGTTTGAGCATATCCCTGCACCGATGGTGTGGATGACAGGGATGCGGCACAGGCTTCGTCATATGCACAGGGTGATACTGTTTGCCAGGGGCATAGGCTGCACCAATGGATGACATCATGTGTGTGGGTAAGGGCCGGTGATTTGACTGGACATGTCTGTTCCATATGCATGTGGGTGTTGTGGAGCCCTACAGTTGTGTTTGCTGTGTGCATGTATGTGTGCACACAGTTCTGTCATTTGTGAGGCCTACACAAGGGTGTTAGCGACAGCTCCAGATTGTACAGACCAGGTTGCACAGCTCACTGTGACCTGCCACGGCCATGTGTCCTGTGCCTGCCAGGGGTTGCACGGGCACTACCAGGTGGAGGTACAGAATGGTTACTATCTGATGACACATGTCCACTGGAACCGTGTCCCCACCGGGAATGTCCAGGGCCACGTCCACATGGCCTGCTGTGTCCTGGTGTGGACAACGCAGCACCAGCTGCACTGCTACTGCTTCCGACACTATGGGAGTGGACATGTGAGGTGGCATGCTCACGTTGACCTGCACTAGGTGGTGTAGCTGGCCTACATCCACATGGCCTATGCTTCACCCCTGCCAGATGTTCCAGCACAGACAGCTCATGCTCGCAGATTGCCATGCCATGGTCAAGGATTCTGACCATGTCACCTAATCGCCTGTCCAGAACATCAGCAATCTGCTGTTGAGCACCTGACAATGCCTGGATGTTGTTTAGGGTACGGATAGCAGCCCTCTGCAGCCTCTGCCCTTCTCTGTTCTGCCATTTGGCATGTGCCTGTGCTGCCATTACAGTCTGGAACATGTGTTTGGTGATTCCAGCTGCTGCGCTATGTCCTGCAGGTGCATGTCTGCCAGAGGTCCTCCTATGAGTAGCACCAGCCACATGCCTGTGTGGCACATCTGCAGTCAGTACACTGCCACCATGGTGTGGAGACACACCTTCTGTAGCCACCACATGTTCCTGTTCAACGCTAACAGATGCTGACTGTCCTTCCTCTATGGCCACTGGTGATGCGGTATGTGTTGGAAGCTGAACTGTGTGCAGGAAAGAGGGGGACATAGCTGGGATGGCAACCGTTGGCACAGATTCAGCCCCTGACATCCCTGCATGTACCTCATGCATATGTTCATCACTGCTAGCATCTGTGGGGACACTATCAGATGGACCGCAGGAGGGTAACGCACCTACATCACCTGTGAATGGAAAGACAGACTCTAAATTACAATAGACACACACTCACACACACTGACACACACACACACACACACACACACACACACACACACACACACACACACACACACACACACACACACACACACACACACACACACACACACACACACACACACACACACACACACACACACACACACACACACACACACACACACACACACACACACACACACACACACACACACACACACACACACACACACACACACACACACACACACACACACACACACACACACACTGACATGCACACACTGACAGACCATGCATGTGATATGACAGATAGCATGCAGCATGCTTGTGATACAGCTGACAGCATGCAGCTCAGACATCACTAGTGCTTGTAAGCATACCCCCTGGAATGTGCACTACAGAAGGTAGGTGTCATATCATTATCCATGCAATTCACACGATCATGGTAGTATGCATGCATCCCTGTGATACACCATGTGGACCAGAACAGGATAACAGTACACATCGCTGACATGACCCTGACATGTAATCTGCTGACGTGTGCATTAACATGCATGCATGCCTGACACAATGGTGTCCTGACACATGTACAGCATCATACTGGGTATCACATTGCGGTGTTGTCCATATGCCCTACAGATAGAATGCATGTTGAGCAAATGGGTATGGTAGGGGACTGTGAGCCTTCTACATTGCTGTACAGTGTGAAGTACAGACACTGTGCCATTGCATGGCATCATGAGGTGTCTATATTGCTAAACAGTGCATGATATGTACACATTGCATATCCAGAACTGCATGCATACCCATGACATACCTGTGGATTGTGACCCACAATGCTGAGGTGCATACACACCACACCAAACCATGCTGTGTCATGTGACAGGTCACTGGAGGACATACAGATGACACCGCTGCACGATGACTACAGAGTGTTAGCTGCCTAGCAACCATGTCCACACATAGCGGACCTGTCACGTCACCATTTCACACATGACATTGATGTACCATGCACACAAGGTGCACAGTTAACAGTGATGTCCTACAGCAGCAAGGGAAAAGTACAGTATCTGTGGCCTGGTGTCAATGTCAGTGGAATCTGTAAAGGTGACTACTGTCATGCTATGACACAGACATCATGTTCAACACATCTTATGAGGTAGACATCACTAACACCTCCACTAGCTGTGCACAGGCATTTAAGATGTGCAGCATACCACATCACCAGTACAATCGGTCTAGTACAGCTGCAATTGGACCATGTGTGGACAAAGTGGGACAGGGTGTATCCACATCCCATCTACTGTGTGGCTATATGTCTCTGGCCATCCCCCATGGCCATGTGTGCACATGTGTTGGTCATGTATGTGATGGCTGTATAGCACATATATCTGTGTTGTCCCATATGACATACACCCATAGATGTTGGATATGTCACCATCCACACGGCTATGCAGACAACAGGTGTATGTGTGGTATGTGGGGTATGGGTTATGGGAAAGTGTGGCAATATTGCAACCAAAATGCTACATGTCTGAGACTTGTCGGATGGAACATCACAATGTGTGAACCCATTGCTGGGGCATATAACACAATGGTGACGCCTGCGGTCTGCCCATATCACTGCTCACTGTGCAGTACTGTTTTATGTACCACATGTTTTGTTCCACTGTATAGCACATATGTCTCCATTGTAGAACACCTCCACCGTTGTATGCACAGCTGGACACACATATAGCAATGACAAATACTGTGGTGTCATTTAATTTGTATATATTGCACATGGGTGGCCTGTATGGATGATGGGTGATGTGACCTGTATATCCATGTATTCACTGGCCACATGGTGACTAGATCTATGCTTTGACATGCCTGATACCGATGACAGTCTCACCTGCAACGGACTCTTGTCTGGGCAGCATGCCAGAGGTACCTGTATAGGGTGACACAGTAGTATGAACATTATCCATGACTGTATGACAGCCACAGGGTGCACAGTGCAAGTTAACACATTCACCTGTACAATAGCATATAGTAAGCACATGTGTGCATACCATACCTCTCAACCTCTTAGAACCATATATGTGGACAAAGCCTACTATGATGGGGGACAAATAGGGACAACTGTGACATATTGCTCTTACAAACTTAGAAATTTGCTAGACTAATAGGTTTGCATGCACATGGTTTTTACACAGAATGTGCAGTCATAAACACAAATGTATGTCATCATTTAATGTCTCCATTCCTCAGCTATTTGCCAGAAAGGGACAGATATTAAGGGGAACACACCGACAATATGAGGCAGATATCTGGACATCCTGCAAATACCTGTACAGTTCAGAGGTATGTTGCATACACATGGTAGCATAATGTAGCAAGCAGCATGTGTGTCTACATACCTTGCATATGTTATTACATTACATGATGTACACTGACACATGCACGTACATGGGATATGCTGGCCATATGTTCAGTACTGACTTACCAGGCAACTCCAGGCTCATAGGTTGGGAGACACTCACCTCCACGATGGCAGCTAGTGTTTGTGAGAGCTGTTCTGAGGGTGTCCCCAGACTGGCCAGTAGCTCCACTGTGTGTGTGAGTGGAGGCTGGGTTGGTGGTCCACCACCTGTTCCACCTTGTTCCCTGGTGATTGCAGTGGCATGCTGTTTTGCATGATGTATCAAGTCCATGCAGTGTCTGCGCACCTGCTGGTAGGTGCAGTTGTGGCCATCCACTTCGTTGACCCTCCTGCATAGATCCTGCCACAGGTCATCCCGCTGCTATGCATGCTGTGGCACATGGCTAAATAACACCTCATATTTCTCATGGAGGTACGGGATTAGGACATCATCCTCCCGTCGGTTGTATGCTGGTAGGCGTGTACGAGGCATTATCTGTAAGACATGATGAAGGTGACAGGTCACATTTACAGACATGTACAGTGATACTGCTGCACATACATTTCTAGTACATCTGCACAGTTATTTTTGCAAATCAACATGACACTAACACGACTGGCATGTATGTGTCACACACATGTAACACCCATTATGCATTGGATATAATCCCCATATATGTGTGTCACCTCATTAGTATTCCTACTGCATGTGATGTCTGTCTTCATGTGGGCATGTCTGTTTGCCTGCACTGGTGTTCCTACCTATCTGCACATGCCTGGATGTATCCACGGTAATGCTGTTGACCTTGATGCTGTGTATATGTCACATATCAGCACATACACAGCCTTAATGGACTTGGGCAGTGACAATGCACCAAGTACGCATGGAAACCTGTACATGCATCTGTTTTGCCATAGACATCTACATTGCGCTTTACAGCTGTTCAACATCCTGCCATGGATCGCCTGTGGTGCATATGTGCTAGACATGGGACAATGGCTAGTCGGACGTCATTCGCAGGTAAGGTTGTCAGCTATAGCATGTACGGGCTGGGTTTACTAGCTGTATCCGACACCCATTACGCCACCACGAGGGGCATCAGTGACACATAACTGATCCAGATAGTTGATATTACATCTACCATATGGCCATCACACCATATATGACAGGGATGATATGTGCAGCTATGTGGACAGGGCTGCATGGTATGGCGGGAGTATGTCACAGGTATGGCACAGGGATCTGTCCAGCATGTGACCATCCTAGTCGTAGGTCGGTGGTTGTCCATGATGTATGTCTTTCAGATCAGGCTATGGACATGTAGCATGTCCAACAGCATAGTGTGGCATATGTCTGTATGCAAGGTGGATAGCATGCTGCATACTGGAGGTGAGTATTGTGGAGGCTGGTATTGGCCATCCACTCATGGGCCCTACCCCTGGAGGGTGATATGTCTTCCAATATTGGTCACACGGGTGCTGTGTATGCCTGTCCAATGATCTCCGTGCTCATGGATACCACCCTGTCATGTCATGGGTACCTCGGATGACTACCTAAAGGGCCAGGGAGACGTCTCCAGCTCAGGGAGGTGTACTGCACAACACCACCCTTAACACAGTGTCCATAATGTTGACCACAGCCTAGGTGTTACTTAATGGGTACTGGGGTATTCCCCTAGTGGTGTCATTGCTGATATCATTCACCAGAATGTGCACATATGTCACACACCTCACACATACAGCCCATTCTGTATGTTGTTCACAACACTGTGACAACTATTGCCCATAGGTCATGGCCATTCACATCCTCACATACACAGAGGGATGACATTTGTCTGTATGGTATGGGCTACAATGTGGGTGGAGTACAACACATTAACCCTGGTTTACTGTCGCTGACACCATGTGATATGCACATGTCCCTGTAGCACCTTTAGTAGTTGTGAGTCTGTCAACAGGCCACTAGTAGAACACTCCTGTGACATACAAACACATTTGTAGTCAAACATCCGTACTGTCTTGTACATCTGTACTGCTAACATCTACATTGATAATGGTTCATGGACTTGCAGACCATACCCGGCAGTGTTCTGATGTGGTGCCACCAATCATGACTGTCGTCAAGACGTGTGGGTTGATATTATCCAACACCCTATCTGTACTGAATGGGCATGCTCGGCACTTGTTCAGAGCTTCTTGGCATGTTATGAGCTACTACTTAGTTTAGCACCCATTTCACACCAGTCCTCACAGGTACACTGTCTGTCCATACATTTCCCGCTTGCTTACAGTACAGCAGCTGTCATACACACATCACTCACATATCTCGTGAGACATGGTGGTTTATACGGCGTGTCCACCTGGCACATACCACTTATATACAGGCATGTCCAACTGGCACGTACCAGTGCTATTGCCTGTCACTATGATGACTATGTTGTACATGTGGCAATAGAGCTATGCTCATGTACACAGTCAATGCACACCTCCCAACATACAACAGTACAGCCTGTGGGGGATGCACATATGCAGCCCTGCTGGGGGTTATACTGTCACCCACCCTGACTGTACCCGACAGTCATGTGGGGATGTGCAACATTCGCAACACACCCCACTCATCACATAGTCCCACATGATCCCCACCACAGGCCACACATACAGAGACACCTTGTACAGTACCCCTCCATACTCTGTGTGGGCACCAATGGCAGCCCACATCGCCAAACACAACCCCACCAACCTATAGCCCACAGACACGTGTGCCCATCACATACAGCAAATAGGGTGTCATAACATACACAACACACCTGCCATAAGTGACTGTCGGCGGTCACACTGCTGTTCCACTCAGCAGGCTACACACGGCAATAGTCACTTACATCCTGCTGTCAGGTAACTGGTTCTTCAACATAACCTATGCACACATGCCACAACTCAGCAGGTACGATGTGACTGTCATTTTCCATGCTTGTGTGACTGAAGTTGTATCTCAGGGCATAGACTACATGTGCAGGGACATGCAATAGCCCACCAGTGTTGTAGCCCTGATGGTGTGGTCCGAGCTTTGGGGAGCATTTTGTGGTCATCTGGACCTGTTACCACTGTACAACAAGCGACTGTGTCACTCCCAACAGTTGTCCATGCTTCTGCTGTCATTCCACAGGCATCTGGTATACGTCCACTTTGACAGACCTGGTCAAACAACATGATGCTGTGGCACAGTTGACCTACACCTGCCAGTCCTGGGAGTATGGATCACTTGTTGGACTCTTGCTGCTTTTTTACTGCCTGTCTTGCACAGTGTCCAATAACAGTCACCACCAGAACAGAAACTGGCTAGCGAAACATGTGGTTATGTAACACAATGCTTGACATCATCCTCTGTGACGCACGCAGGCAAGGCACACCTGATACTGCACCACTTCAATATCTCTGCAGTGACTGAGACCTGCCTCTTGGCTCTGCAGAGCACACCTGCAATGACTGGCTATAGACAGACCGTACCTCTCAGGCATGTACCTGGACTGGCACACCCACGTCTGAGGTGTCCCCATATTCCACTATGTTGTACACACATCCTGGCTGGTTACTTAGCACAATGCATCACAGGTGCTCCCCGTGCAACTAACTGTGTCCGGAACTGCTATTCACAGTATTACCAGCTGCGGATTCAACATACCTCATGGTTACCAAACCTCATTTCATGGTTTATTGGACAGTTGGGCTCATACTGCTGCTACTGATATGAGACTGACAGTAAACCACACTTAACTGTGATAGTCGCACATGTACCGACACATTAGGCGTACGCTGTCCGTGAGTCATAACCTCAACTCGGCTGGTTCGACCCATACACACCACCTCCAAGACCAACACTATCCTTGACATGGACACTACCAACATGTGATTGCTGTTCCACACCTGGAGTTATACCCTCATTGGTGGGATCCAAACATATGCTACTCACTCTTGTTAGCCACATACCAGCACCACACACTTCATGGCATACACAGTAGATGAGTACTACAACACCTACTACAGATGTCGTATGACAGTGGCACTGAACATCATGACACACGTGCAGGTGGACAATGCACATACAAATGCTGAGACATACCCCAGTGCACTTCATTAGGATGTACATGACAATATGGATCATGCTATTCCACACTGAGCCATGATGGTACACACCAGATAACAGATGCCACTCTGGGGATGTGGTTCCATGGACAGACTTTACAACAGGTGGAGGCTGTTGCACAGTGGTGTATTCCCATGGGTGGGGTAACTCACTGGTCAGCCTCGGTAGGGCCACAGGATCCCTCATCACATACTCCATAACTAGCTATGTGCACATTACTGCGACACATTCCGAGATGTACCACAAGGCATTATGGTGGTATGTCTGTAGTCGTATGCAATACCCACATCTGCTCACACATACAACTGTCACTCTGGAACATGGCAGTAAAAGATGATGTTGGAAACATGCTGTCTGATGGCTTCAATGCTAACATTACACCCTCTCACTCCCTATGGGGCCACATTCCTTGCAGGAACATTGCGGTGTACCCGCGGTCACACCTATACAGTACTGACTTGCACTCTATATGTCCTAGGACACTGGCCCCTTGTCACCCTACAAAATCCCAGGCTGTGATATCCACAGACTTCTGAATGACATGTCTCCCCACTGGGACACCATATTCAGTAATAGCCTTGTACCAGACATTGTGGCCCCTGACTGGCAAACAGCAACAGTTACACTCCACACAGGTGGTGCCACAATACACGACTGGGTCTATTGCCCTACACACCTCACTGGACGGTTCTGCATGGCTATAGGGCACATCATCATGGACAACATTTGCTGAGTCTTTGTTGTGCTCCGGTCCTTTGATGCCAGCTGGGTTGGTCCTGTTGGGGCCACAGCAGACCTCCTACACCTGTTGAACACATTTCATACAGTCTCCAGAGTAGTTGATGATGACACGGGGGTCCACACAGCCTACATTGTCCTCTTGCTGCCTTAAAGCACCATTCTCCATTCTGGTATTGACAACATACACATCCACCTGCACATCAAAACATACGTCTCAGGATGTTATGCAAAGTGGCTAATGGACAGGACACACACACTGAGGGTGGCATACCATTTCACATACTGCATTCCAGTTACACTTGGCATACCACAGTCCTCAGTCATGGGGCCCTCATGTTCGGTATATGCTTCCCTGAGGTACAGGCTACCACTGATGGGACTTCCCTGCCTAGCTTTACAGACCACTGCATACCAAGCGCCATTGTTGATTCACCAGCTGATACAGACCCCATCCATACAGGTGTCACTGTGACGGATACCTGATATGAACATCATGGCCTCAACCTACATGACACTTGCTATGAACATCACCTTTGCAGTACATCATCCACCCACTGGTTATCACATAGGTGCTAGTCCCCTACATACATGTCGCATTGTACATGTTTGCACTACACATGTATGTCGCACACACCCCTGTGATTACCACATTGCCACTGTGGCGTGGATATCCTTCTATGTGTCCACACTTGTCTGTACTGGGTGTGTAGATGGTACATAGGCACCCATTGTACCTCTGAACACTGGACTTATACACATGTCCATGGGTACAACACCCCGCTTAGGGTGTACCTTACAAAATAGCTACAGCTTTACATCACTCAACATTAAAACGTCATGATGTTTATTGAGCTACGACAGTTACAGTTTGTGGCTGAAGTACAGACACCACGTCTGTACACATTTGCGGACTACATACTTAGGGGTGACCTCTGCTGCAAAGACAGGGCCCATGTTTGCAAATATGTTAATGGATATACTCCGCATTTGCAACATACACAATAGCCACTGTGAGCATGAGGCTCATGGATATGTGCACACACGTGACAGTATGTGGGATGTGCTTGGGGGTTGCATTCCCAGACCAGACACTCACCATGCTTTGGGACAAGATTCCTATGTACATCATGCATGGACACTCAGTAGCAGTGTTCATGTGATACCTCACTTGGTGGATGGTGGACACATGTATGCCAGGGATCACTGCAGTGGCTGTACTGTGCAGAGATGCAGGTTACACATGGCTCTTCTGTTCACAGGACACTACCCTAGAGAGGTGCCACTGGTGTGCACACTGTAGTTGTTGTTACACATAGACTTGCCAGACTGCATGGTACCCACTATGAACCTGTGGAGCTATTACATGTCCTCTGTGCATGGTTACTGGAATAGCCCTTCCATTTAGATTAGAGCTGTCACGCTATTACAATGTCCCATGACTACAGGCCATATGTATCCTGTTATTGTACACGCCAGTCATGGTCTTCTTTGTCTGTCACATCTCTTCTGCTATTCTAGTATGGGAGTAATGTTTGCATCCTTTGCAAATGCACAGAGTGGATTACATTATTTATTTAATCATAACTGTTTATACATAAATTAATTACATACTACTCACATCATTATACGATACCTTTGGTATGCATCATATGCCTGTTCTCCTGTGTAGCATATCTGACATATCAATCTACTGTACTATACATTACACATATGTTACATGGTATCCCATAATTCAAAGCATACTTGCACAGCAGGACCACCTTAGACATGTCATTGACGTTATATGCCCATACACATGCATACTGTTACAGTATATCCACATATACTATCCCCTGCTATGGCACATACTTGTTGGACATACCCTGCCACTGATGGTGGGTCGTATGACATTGTTCTGTTTAAAGCCGTCATGTTGCTTCCCTTGTGGTGTCTGTGCTGTTTACCTTGTGGCCCACTGCTGGACGCACAACTTCTACAAGCGTTAGTACGATCAGCAAGACATCACTACATAAATACCATTTCCCACTTTATGCATGGCGGACACTTTTAATTACTGCAAACCAGGCTATGCATACACTGACATAACTTAATACGGAACATACTATACATACAGTTAGTGTTCCACATACCTTGATATCGTTCCGGTATTTTGTCTCTATCTCGCTCTTCTGTATCACTCTTTAAACGGTTGTAAGGCATGGGCATACAGTTTGCATATCTGGCAAGTCATCCTTATATATGTCGATACCTGCGACATGTGGTTTACTGCCGCCAATTGGTATTCTGGTGTGACTAATTACATGCACTTCAACTGTGCAGCTACTCCATTCGTGAATTACGTGGCAACAGTGAGGTATAATTGAATTCTCCACTTGGCCATTGGCCATTTGCCCTGCCTTCGAGGAGACAGCCTGTATTGTGTTTTGTTGTGTGTAATTGCAACTGCTATGTGTAGAGCCAAGTGTATTTTGGAGCCATGTCCCCCATGGATTGTGCGTGATAGCTTGAGTATGTGGTTCTACCTGTGACTGTACCTGTCATCCCACCTGTCTGATAATGGACTATTGCAAACACCTGTAACATCGTCGTTTGTACCGTTATACGACGGATACAATTTTGCATGGTGCCTTTAAATGTGTCTCTCACAAGGTATGTTAATGGTTCAGCAGATGTAATTGACTAAGTGGATGTTTGTGCTGTGATTACGGTCTGTATTGCTATTGTTTCCAGTGTGGAGGATGTAGGCGGGTGTACTTAGCATATATGGTTTTGTGGGGCTTGCATTTCTACGTAGTCCATATATATGTGTGTGGGCCCCTTCCCTAATTACAGTGCTATCACTTAGTAGACTTCTGTTACGGGAATTTACTTTGGGCCATTGTTAATTGGTTTCTATATGGTATGCAGGTGAGGTTGATACTTCCATACCTCCGGATGTACGGCGATATGTGCAGGGATATTTCTGAATGACCGCTGTCCTGTGTATGTCTGTCCCAGATATTTGCAGTCATTGCAGTGGTGTTGGTGTCAGACCCTCTGTGGCATGGCTTGCCACCTTTTCATACGGCCATAGTTGGACACTTGCAGGTCACACAGTGGTATTTACAGGCTGACATACAGCCATGGTCAGTACACAGGATAGCACATACTTTTATCCTCATTACATACCAATTGTTCTTGGATCTTGCCTACTTATCAGTTTGCATGTAACATTTCCGTTTTTTACATACAGGCATGAGTATTTCCTGCAACTATTGCATAATATTTGGGACATACTAATGTCCTACACTCTCGGACGGTTGCCCTTTGTAATGTTTCATGTCAGGACACACCTGCCCAGGGAGGGGCTGTCCCTCCCAATGTGGGACAGGTGTTTCCCGCATGCCTTCGGCTAGCTATACCCGCACCTACCGTAATCATCTACCTCCAAGTTGCCACCTACAGACACACGATGCGGACACACACACACACACACACACACACACACACACACACACACACACACACACACACATTACAGTCACATGGAAACACACATGGCACCCTCAACACACACATACACAGGCTACATCACTCACAACCACAGTTGTACACGGTACCTACGTGGACCGCACCGCCGGCAGCTGTGATTACATGTCCTTACTATTGTCATATTGCTCGCGGTTCTACTGTTCCAGTACTGTGTTCTTTCTGTCTTTCAGCCTCCTGGTTACGCGTGTAGGTGTGTGACACATTCCATAGTTGGTGGTATTCTATTTATTTGTACCTCCAAGGTGTTTTGAATGTCGTTGACCTATCTATATATTTGCAGATGTCAGTGACTCCTTATATATCGACATATATCACACTATCGCCCTTTCTAGCTATATTATATATGTGTAGATATACACATATATATATATATATATATATATATATATATATATATATATATATATATATATACATATATATATATATTTATATTTACATATCTCAGACAGGGTTGGTGACAGGCACGCTATACCTTTCATTGTGTGTTTGTCAGTGTATACTGTGTTTCCTGGACTCCACATGTTTGTGTCTGTACCTGTCACATTACACACCTGCCATAGGTTAAGATTACCTCCTGTCCCACTTTGAGAGGGACAGTCCCTCTTTGTGCAGTTGTGTCCTGCAAAATATTTGTGAACATAGCAAATGTCCTGCGACTTTGGGACAAACATATTCCCTATAGTTTATGTAATAGTTGCATAAAACACTTATTCTTTCTCTGACCCACCTACATGTTACAGGACACGGAACATGTACTTGAGACCATTACTAGAATAAGCGTTTTATCTATGCAAAACACTGAATGTCTGGTTTTTGTACTGGCCGGGTGTATATGTCAGCCTGCAGACATCTGGCGTATGTCCCACATTGGTCATTTGAAATGTTACACCCCTACCGTATGTACATCTTGGCTAGCAATAGTGTTGGGTGATTGTATACATGATTGCCTGTTCCACTCCTGGCAGTGGTCGTTTTACCCATCAGAGCAGGCACTATTTGTTCAGGGGTGACTAATGCTGGTTTCACCTGTTCTGTACATCATTGACCATGATCTGCGCAGTGGTCGGTGAAGCTTAGCCCTGTTTTGCGCATATCCGTATAGTCGTATTTAAACATCGCTTACCAGCTGTGGGCAATGCTTATTCGCAGAATGCATTACCTGTACCGTCGAGATTATGTTATATCCCTTGCGGGACATGGGACCGGGACCATTCACAACAGTCACTGCATGAACCACTTGGACATCTGGGGGTTTTACACGTATTATGTCATTTTGTATGTGAAGTACACTACAGCAGTTACTCCACACTACACTCACATGGATAACTCCGTTAGTTTACTAATTGATGAATCCGGTTAATGGTATGTCCATGTGATGTTTACTGGCTGTACTCCAGCATTGGGTATGTATATCACAATTAGCTACACCTGATAATGTGCTACACCTTCATACGACCGTGGATGCAGCATGCTGGGGTGATGAATACCTGTCATGGGTACATCCCCTGCCTTGACACAACATCCATGATTACATTTTGTGGAGCCCCTCAGTAACGCAGCGGGAATCCGTGCTGAGTGTGTGTAGGACAGAGCTTACACGCATGTGCTCCTGCGATTGCCTCTGCTCCAGTAAGCGACAGTTGCTTACTCCATGTTGTGGCGACGGGAGTCACTGTTTTCCCAGTTTGGTGTTTTGCCTCTGACAATCAGGCGTGTACCTACCGATGTACCTGAGAACCTATATACACAGCACCGACAGATGCTGATAGGCGCATCTACTGTTCAGGTGTTGACATTTCCGTGTTCCAATGGCTGTTGCATGTACAATGTTTGAGGGCTGCCTATGTAGGATTCCACAGTGGGCCACCTATACATCACAATTTACAGGTGGTCGTGTTTGTGTGCCATCCATTGTACTATGTGTGCAGGTGGAGAGGAGTGTCAGTCCGTGGGAGCCTACACTGCCAAGGCGTAGGCATATTGGGCATGCCTCCGTCTGCCTACTGGGGCTGGCACAGTGTGTCCATGGTCTGGATCCCTCTGTGCCTGTGTTGGCCTTGGCAATTGCGGTGGGCTGTGAGGCCCTCCCCCATTTTGACCCTGATGCAGCTGTTTCTGCAGGATCATATTATGTACCATGGCACATACTATGAAGATGTGGGCATACATGCCTGGGGAGTACTGCAAGGCTCCACCAGATGTGTCCAAGCACCGGAACTGTGGTTTCAGCATCCCAAACACACACTCTATGATGATTCTGGTTTGTGCGTGTGCCTCATTATGGCATTCTTGCATTGGTGTGTGTGCATTTCTGATGGGGGTCATCATCCAAGGCTCCAGTGCATAACCAGCATCCCCCACAAGGTGGCCTTGTGGGATGTCCCCCCTGACAAATACCTGATACAGCTGTGAGGCATGCCAGATATGGGAGTCGTGGTAGCTTCCAGGGCTGCCAGCACACACGTCCATGATAATGCCCTGGGCATTGCACATGACTTGGCAGTTGATGGAGTGGAATCCCTTGCAGTTTATGTAGCACCTACCATACTCACCGGGTGGTGACTTGATTTGTATGTGCATGCAGTCTATCACACCCAGTACCTCCGGGTAGTTTGCCTCACGGTGGAAGTGACGCATATTGCTGGCCAACTCCTCCTGAGTTCGGGGGAAGTGTATATGCTCATTGGCATATGCTAACATGGCATCCAGGAACCGGTGTAGTACCCTGGATGCCGATGCCTGTGAGATCCCCATTATATCTCCAGTTGGCCTTTGAAAGGTACCTGTGGCTAGTATTCGCAAGCTTACACATATCTTTGTGTCCACTGGGATGGGTTCCCCTCTGTTGTTTCTGGTTCTCAGGTGTGGCCGGCAGAGCTCTACTATTTGCTGTAGGATGTCCCTGTCCAGCCTGTAAAGCTCTACTATCTCCAGATCATGTAGCCCCTGGTAGGTTACCCTTGGTCTGAACACTCTTCTCCTCCTCCGTGGCCTACGGTGGTTATTGACATCATTCTCCACAACACTATCAGTCTGTAACACATGCTGATGAATCACAGCTATGGCAGCTCCCAACATGTACATTTTAAAAGTTCCCCATCTATTTACACCTATGGTGCAGTGTTTGGGAATACACAGGTGTGTGTTGGGTGCTTTCACACTTTATACTGTTTTGCTGTGAACACTGATGATGTCATAGGGTGTGTATGTACGATTGTGGCTACAGGGTATCTTCTGTGTTTTATTAACAAAACCACTATTGTGCTGCCTTTGGTGTTGCATTACATTTGGCTGCCGTGAATTACCTCCTGCTCTTCCATTTACATTTGTGCACATTACACCTACCATTTGCTGGCATGCATCCAGCAGCCTGCTTTCCTTTGTACTTTCCTAGACCTGGCTTATCTTGCGTAATGTGTTCTATTGCCGGTCTGCTGTGGGTTTGCTTTGCTCTGCTATGACAGTTCTCCTATCTTTGCATTCCAAGTCCTCCCCTCCTTTCTTTGCAATCCTATGCCTCCCCTATCCTGTTTTGCAGGTTTCTGCATGCAGACTTGTCTACTACCGTCGATTGGCCACCGTGAGTTGATTGGTGTTAATTGCTCATTAGTACGCCAATTACCCTGCTTCAGCATTTCCTTCTTTTCTTCCCATGACCTTCCTGTTTATGCTAATGTTCGCGGTGCGTGCATCCGCTTACCGGGTTTCGTGCACGTTTCCATCCCCATACACATGCGCTTTCCAGGCATCATGTGTGCTCTCAGCTAAACGGTTCTGTACCTTCCTCCCCACCTCTGTCCTGCAGCTTTGCTTAGCAATGGCCAGGCCAGATTTGCATTGCTCCAATGTGCTTACTGATATGGTGGCACACCCCTCTGCGGATGTCATGTATCACCTCTGATACACTCCACGGTGTTATAGCGCTGCGCCATCAGGTACATCCTTAATCCGGCGGGACGTTTGCGATTCAGTATTACCTGCCTCATTTGCATGGCATTGACTACTAATTCATAGTTACAGTGCCGAACACTGTTGCAGGCCCTTGGCAACCCTTGCGCCTTGCTTGTGGTGTGCCATGCCTACCATTGCGTATTATGGTGAAATCCTGATTTGTCTTACATTGCGATTTTATGACATTTGTATATATTTCCTTTGTATTTTAAGGATTTAAGTATTGTAATTAAGGATTTTTTCATGCGTTATTTGCTGTTTTGTTTGTTGTATAATCATATAAATATTATATGATGTTTCTTTAACAATTTGTTTATATGGCTAGGTTGATTTAATATTTATTAGGTATTTTGAGTTTTTTCTTTTAGTTCATTTTTTACAACTTAGCTTGTCTTTAACAATATTGTTGACTGTTTGACTGAATTTTGTTGAGCGCTCTTCAGGAAGTGATGTCAATTGACACACACTCCTTAGTGTATTTAAAACTCTTGGCGCTATGGTATGTTTTTTACTCTGATGAAGCTGCGGTTCATTTTGGCAGTGAAAACACGCTTTTACTTATAATAAACTTGCGTTCGTCTACTGGGTTGGCTACTTCCTGGCTGGTCACCTTCTGTGCTTTGTTTGATTTCCTTTGTATTCCTGTTTGTGCACACATGCCCTGCGGTTGTACTGTACATTACTGTGGACATGACATTAAATGTTTTTTAGGTGTTGTGCATCTTTTCTTGTGCCATTGGCTGTGTATTTAGCCATTGGCATATGTTAACTTTGTAATACATGAGTCTGGTCCACTTCCATAACTCCGATGTTCTGTTTGGGTAAATGTAAACCGTGTTTTTTGGTTTACATTTCCATGGGCTTGTGCTACGCCTGCACCACTTCTTGAATTACTGTGTGCCTTCATTAGCATGGTGCGACACTGCGCATGGGGTGATTTGCATCCCTATGCCGAGGGCTGCGTAGATCTGACGTACGCTGGTGGTGCACGTGGAATTGGTTCGTACCTGAATTGCTCGGCGGTCATATTTGGCATTATCCCACATACGCTACGCCTGCGCCTGGCGCAAGCTTCATGAATCTGGGGGAGGGCCCCTCTGGAAATCAAGTATATCATGTTTAAGCTTACTTTTTTGTAGCTTCGAGCCTATCATCTAGTGTGTGCAGTCTATCAAGCATCTGTTGGTACACATTAGCCAAATTAGGAAAACAGGGCATAGTAAGCAACTTGTTCTCTAAATTAATAATTTCTTCCTTCAAATCAATCTCAGTTTGAAGGAAATGATCATTCATCAAAGACATATAGTCAAGGCTTAACTTCAAATTAAGCTGTTGCCAACGCTTAAGTAAATCTGGATAAACATTGCCATACAACGGCATTTTTAAGATCCTTAAACCTCGTGGAACAATGCCCATGTCAAGATAAGCTAAAAAACTAAAAAGTTGCCATTGTAAGCATTTATAAGATCCAACTTTCTTCTCTAGTAGCTCTAAGTTCTTATTAAAGTCAGCAGCAGTTTCAGATAGTGAAATGGAAAGGTTGTCAGTGATTTCCATCTCTCCAGGAACCAGATTAAGAAGTGGATTAATCTCTCTAGTTAAGAGAGCTTTCACAGAAATGGTAGTTTCCATAAGGATAAGTAGTACTGGCTGTACAGCTCTCAATCCACAAATCCCAATGAATACAGCAGGAGACACAGCAGCAAGATCCAAAACAAGCACCCATTGTAGTACTGGAAACAAAAAAATCAACAGTAGAATACAACCACGTTGAGAAAAACTTTAATACAAAAAGCAGCAGCAAAGCATTCAGGTCAACACCCTTCCTCAATGCTAAATACAAAATCAAAAACACATAAGTTAGAGTTTAAATAGGAGCCAAGAAAAGTCATGTGATCGCAGCCAGCTGATCAAATGAGAACAACATAATGAAATCACAAACAGGTTATTTTAAAAAATACAGAATTTAAAAGTAACATAGAAGCACATATAAAAAATAAAAAATAAAAATATAACACACAAAAATATTGTTAAGGGACACATATAGAAAATTTTTACAGTCAAAATTTACTCTGCTGTAGCCTCAGTAGAATGGGCTTTAAGGTAACAGCAGTATTAAGGCTAGAATAACAGGTTTTGCATTGGCCTACGTTTTCTGACGGATAGACCTCAGATATTTGGCAGACGCTGAAAGTCATAAAACAATTAAATTCCTCCACATTTCAATACTAGTAATTAGTTTACCCTAAGGACAATACAGAAAGCTTCTCAGCATGACTCTGTGTTTCTAGCTCATTGAAAACTGAAAGATACCGTCCCTTATTGCATAGCCATAAAGTAATTTAATTTTGGCTATTCTTCTGAAGTTAACCTCCTGTATTCAAGTTTCCCCTGTTAAAATGTATACACTTAAACAGTTACAATAGTGCATGTACATTTCTGTTCTTTTCCAGTAGTGCACACTGTGGTTATATTTTAAACACAAGCACTTTACAAAATACCTTTTTAACACACGTCTGTGTGGACCAGTTTGATATACACATGACATACAGTTCTAATACATTTGTAACACAAGCATCTTATATAAATCATGCTGATATTCACAAATGACATATAATTATTTTAAAATTCCAGCTACATGGGCTGGCAGTATCTCCTTTCATCACAGGTATGTGATTAGGTGTGGGGGGCTGTGAGGAGGATTTGTTGAACACCAGACCCTCCTTATGTGTGTCCACTAATTCTATATACCAACTCTGAGATCGCATTACAGTGGGGGAAGGGAAGATTTCCTTATCCCTATGTTACTGATAAGTATGTACTTGTGCCGTTTTGTTTATGTTAGCCAGCTATGATTGTTTGATGGTATTTTTTATGATCATATGACCTTTCAATGAAACAAACCTTTGATGCTATTTTTATGATGAATGGCCGTTCAAGGAACATTCCTTTCAATCAGTAAACATAGACCCAGTTTATATAAAGGTGTCTCTGCTCAGTGTTAAGAGACTGAACAAAAACATGCCCACTGTTGACACCTTGCTGACACATAAATACATAAAGATGCGTGTTGTTATTGAAACTTGGCTTCACTGTGCTGGCAGCATTTTCTGCCTTACCAGTCTACTGTGCCCCCATTCATTTAGGTCATCTGGGAGTGGAAGGGTATCATGCCAAATAAATTATCACATAGATTTGTTACTCCAGCACATAAAGCTAACTATGACTATATTGAAAATGTTATATCCCCCTCAGTGTCTCCTGATTACTACGATAACTACCTTGTGAAAATCTGTATCTATTAATACAGCATGCCAATATTAGATTATTTTTAACTATCCTCCATTAACTGGAAATCTATAAAACAAGTAATAAATATGCCTAATGGATATTCAGTTTTCTTAAATTGCATTAACTCCATAAAGTATATTACATTCATGTGCAATCCTTATGATGAATGGTTCATCATATCTCATCAGGGGTCATCCGCTTAATTTCCTATTCTATCCCTCCCCTCCCCCCTTGGTTTCCCTTTGGGTTTTCCCTGTCCTTCTTCCTGGCATAATTATCACTCTTTAAGTATTCTAATACATATTTCCATTGCTTTTGCATTTTACTTCCCTTCATAATATTTGCCATCTCATTCCCATGTCCAGGAACCTCTTGTGTAATTCCTGCTCTCATGCTGTTTTTGGCAACTTCCAGTTTTGAGTGATGATGGTTTTAAATTCAGTACTCAGCAGCTTGATAAAGTTTATTACTCTTTCTTTCCAGGTGCCATCCTCTTTCTTTATGCCCCATATACATTATTCACAAATATGCTCTGCTTTCTTTTGAAATATGTCCCCTGAATTCCTTTCTGTCTGCTTCCAGACTTTGTGTGCTCACCCATAGTCCAAGAAGATGTGCATCATTCCTGCCTCTTTCTCCTGACACCTCCAGCATCTACTATACTCCTCTCTGCCTTCCGTTACCAATTGCATGGAGGTTTTATACCATCTATGTAGTATTCTTAGGCTTTGACCTCTCATTCCGTGTACTTTCTGCATGTAACTCATTATTCTATCAGTGTCCTGAAACTCCCTTTCATCCTTCCTCCCTTCCCAATCCTGTCTCATTCATTCTTCTTTAACCTTTTTGATGTTCATAGATCCCTTTGATCCTTTGCCTTACTAACCTCTTCCGCTTTTTCCAAGGCTACATCCTCTTTCCTTTTGCCCTAATTTCCTACCAGTTACTTTCTCCTGCTGCCCTCACTGTATTTTTTTTCCAGATTTGATTGCATTCCAAGCAGTTCCATCAGTGGACCTCTAGTGTTCTGTATTTCCACATTAACTCCACTTTTTGCTTTAAATCTTTACCTTCTATCATTTCCTCTGCATGACAAATCTTCCTCTACAGCTACCCCACATCTCCTCCAGATTTCTTCATATTTCTTCCCTATCTTTGCCCCCATAACTTTTATTTTCCATAGCTTTTTTTGAGATTCCTCTCACCACACTTCATTCTCCCCATTTATTTTAGTGCTGTTTCATTCCTGTCCTCTAATAAGTTTCTCCATGTCTCCATCTCCCTTATTCTCTTTTGCTTCATTATTTCTCACTTGTTTCCACCCAGTGAATGATGTTCCATGCCAATGCATATACTGGGATATGCTGGATTCCCCAGCCCCACAGCTTTACAATTCATTCTCATTTTTGCTGTGCTTGTTCTTCCCCTTTGCCTTTAATATCCCAGTCCAGAGTAGATGGTGGATTATGGGTAGTATCATTATCCTTACTGCACTGATTCTCTCAAGCAATGAATAAGATTCAACCCCCCCTGATAGTATCCCTTATCTTTTTTCCATCTACCTCTAGGTTTCTCCCCATTATCACTCTTCATATATTCAAAAAAATAGATGCCTAAGTACTTGGTGAACTCCACTTCTTTTATCTACCCTATTCCCTCTTTCCACTGTCCTTTTTTCTAATGTTACTAGCACTGACTTTTTGTTGTTTCACCAGAATCCCAACATTTCCTTAAATTTCTCAGATGTCTGTCTTATAGGTTCATAGGTTCATAGGTTGGTACTAGGCTATCAGCCCTAGGGCCTATACAAGCCTAGCCATAACAATTCCCTGGCTATTTCTTCCTACAATATTTACTTCCCTGGATCTCTGTCAAGCAGGGTGACTGATGTGATACCCGGGATGAATTTCCTATCTCCCATCCAATTGTCAAGGTTCCTTTTGAAGAGGGCCAAAGAGGCGCTCTGCTTGACATGTATGGGCAGTCTATTCCAGAGTCTGGGGAGTCTCTGGGTCAGGAACCTATCCCTCCAGCATGTTTTGTTCATTGTGATGAGAAGGTTTAGATCCCTGGAGTGTGTGGCTTTGAGGGATTGGGATTTTTAAGTGTAGCATGTCCAACAGCTCTGGGTTTGACATGGCCTTGTATGCTAAGCACTAAGCAGAGATCACCTCTGCGTAGACGATATGTGACAGAGTATAGCTGAAGTTTTTCTAGATGGTCAGCATAGGGCATCTGCTTTAGTCCTGTGATTCTTTTAGTGAGATATTTTTGCGGCATTTCCAATTATTGCAGATGTCTTGAGAAGGTACATACCAAACAGGGCATTGTATTCTATAATGGGTCTAATGAGGGATGTGTACAGTGGGACAATGACCTCCTTTTTTCTGTTTGAAAAGCCCTTAGTGATGAGGTGTGCCACATAGAAGGAGTTCCTGACTGTTGTGACGATGTGATTATTGAAGGTGAGACCACTGTCTACCTGTGTCCCTAAGTCACTTATCACACTTTTGGTATTTGGTGTACTGCCACCTATGTGGTAATTCACGGGTACATATTTTTTCCCAAAGGGGATAACTATACATTTCTTGGAATTGAGCTAGAGCCCATGGCTCTGGCACCAAGCATCTGTTTCTGTATGGATCTTTTGTAGAATATCCACATCATTTGGAGATTCAATAATAGCTCCCAGTTTGCAGTCATCTGTGAACTTTGTTAGCCAGAGTCCCTTAGTGTTGGCCTGTACTTCAGAGAAGTAGATGCCAAACAAGAGTGGTCCCAGGACTGAACCCTGAGGTACTCGACTTTTCACTTGATTGGAACTGGATTTGGAGTCAGCTACCTTTACAGTGTGGGTTCTGTCAGTAAGCCATTTGGCAACCCATCATGGATTGTAGGGATTAATGCCCAGCTTAGTAAGTTTATCTATGATTCCAGAGTGGGGGATGGTGTCAAAGGCCTTGGCAAGGTCCAGATAGGCTATGTGGACCGCCTTACCCTCGTCCACAGCTCTGGAGATGGATTTGAAGAGGTCAGTCAGGTTCAGGAGACAGGATCAGCCCTTCACGAACCCAAACTGGGTGGGATCCAGTGTTTGAAGGTTGCCAATGTCTTTGTTTATAAGTTCCATGATAATACATTCCATGGCCTTGCATATCAGGCTCGTCAGACTGATGGGGCGGTTGTTCCCAGGATCCAAGGTTGATCCCCCCTTGTGGAGTGGAATAACTGTAGCTGTGTGCCACTCAGTAGGGTCGAAGTCTGAAGTGAGGCTATGATTAAACATGACACTTAGGTGAGGGGCCTGTTCATTTTGTAGTTCATGTAGTACACAGTCCAGGATGCTGTATTCTTAGCTTTGGGGAGTGCATTTTTTTACCTCTGTGGCCATCATTACAGGAATTTGGCAATCTTTCAGTATTGAGATGGGTCCTTCAGGGGGTGAGAGGGGGTGAAGCTGGCACTGAATAGATCTGCCAGGATATTGGCAATATCCTTGGGATCAGTATATTTAATGCCATTGTGTTGTAGCTCAGAGCAGATCTGAGCATTGCCATCTAAATTCTTGACATCACTATAGAATGCCTTGTGATTGTGTTTGGAATCTTTTGCAATTTTATTTTCGTAACTAGCTTTGGAGGATTTTATGAGGAATCTCAGCTTCTTACTGAGGCTGGTAAGGGAGTTTTTTGTGTCCTGGGATTTTTCTCTTTTCTACAACAGTTTCTTTCTTTTGTTGTAAAGTTTGTTTTTGATGGGGGACCACCAGAGTGGCTTCCTTTTTTTGGAAGAGAGCATCTTGGTTCTATTTGGGATGGCACGATTCATGCACAAGTGGATGTGCTTGTACAATGCCTTAGTGTATGATTCAGCAGTTGAACTTTCAGTTCCCATCTGCATGAGTGTCATGACGTTTGTCACTTCTGACTTGAGTAGCATGAAGCTGGCTTTGTAGAAGTTTATTTACAGAGATTTCCTTATTGGGGGGTGGGGGAGGGATGTGGATGTCAAGGGTGATTAGCTTATGGTCAGACCTGACCAACTAGGGGATGACCATAGGTGTGGAGCATCGATTTCTCATGTTGATAATGACCAGTTCTAGGATATTGGAGCCCCTAGTGGGACTATGGATTAGTTGATCCAGGGCATTGGAATTTATGAATTCCAAGAACCGTTGGTCAAAGTGTTGGTACACGAGTAGTTTTCCCAGTTAATGGCAAGGTAGATGAAATCACGCAATATTAGTGTGTTTGATTGCATCTTAATATTTTCTAGTATGTTTAGAAAGGTGTAGTGAGAATCTTAGGGCATGGTGGGGGATCTGTAGCAAGCTACAATTTGGATTGCAGTCTTACCTAGTGTTAGTTGCACCTGGAGAATTTCAGACTCATTGTGTTGGGCAACTAGCCTGGTGGCGTGAATATCCTTGGTGAATATGGATACTCCTCCACCTTTAGTGTTTCGGCCCTGGTTTGGTGACCAAAAATTGTGGTAAGAGTTCTAACCTGGTATTGCAGGGGTGCTATCTGTAGCCTTGAACCACGTCTCAGTTACTGCACAGATATCGATGTTCTCCATTTTTAGGAATGCCTCGAGAGAGTACATTTTGAGGTTTAGACTTCTGTTATTGAGTAGCATTACCTTCAGATTTTGCATGCTTTTTCCTGTTATGGTGGTGGTTTTGTCCTTTCAACTCTGCCTAAAAAAGGGCACTATAAGGGTGGCAAGAGCCTTAACCAGTACCCTGAATCCAGGGACAACAGGTGCAGACCATCTCTAGCAAAGCATCATGGTCTGATAATCATGTCATCCCAGGCAGACAGATACTGGATCCTTTTTGAATGATACCAGAAGCTTAGCCAATTGTTGAAGTCAATCATTTTCTCCTTATACTGTGGTATAATTCTGGGTGAAGGCAGGATGCTTCTCAGGGTTAGGGTCATACCTGCCTAGGCCACATGATCCAAGAGCTCTTCCATGTCTCTTTTCATGTAGTCCAGGGAGGTACGTCTCAAGTCATTCACTCCAACATGGACAAAAACAGAGTCATATTTGTACTTGTTGTGGAGTGACTTGAGTGCATGAAATATGTGGCAGATCCTGGCAGCTGACTGTAATTTTCTCCTTGTTCAGCCTGGTGAGTGGGACATCAGTGTGCCTGACTACAGAGTCACCTATGACTAAAGTGTTGGGTACGTTGTCCTGCCTTAGGGGCTGTTGCTGGGTGGCACACTGGTGTTGTGAGCTATGTGGCACTTTGGTTGTGATTGGTGTTTGTTTGCGTTTCAGCTTTGGAGGTCCTTGTTGCTTGGGCAGGTTACTGTTAAGGGGCTCCGCATATGAGGGTTTAGTGTTGCTATGTGATGGTGTTGGTTGTGTGGGTTTAGAAGGGCTATGTGTTGCTTGAGGTGTAGTGCAGGTGTTAACCTTCTCCTCTTGACTGTAGCACAATCTTGGGTGGAGAGAGAGCTTTGCTTCCAGTTTGGCTATGTAAGTACATCTTTCGCAGCTGTAGTGTTGGGTGGTAGGAGGAGAGGGTTGTCTGTGTACATGAGGCAATTGCTGCATTGCCCCAGTATGCCCAGATTCACCAGGTGGACAGGAGAAATCACCGGAAACTGACCCATGGACATGCCTGGTTTGGTGCTTTTTTTATAAAGTACAAGAGTTGTTTTTTCTTACCTTAATAAGGTACTTTGCAATTATAAGCTGTTTAGTGCCTACAATTAATTTCTCATTATTAACAAGGAGAGTTGAGTGGTTGTATCAATTTAAAGCTTCCTAGTGCTTTCCAACAGGTTTTAGAGCAAGTGCTAGTTGCTGGGATGCTTAAAGGTAAGATGAAAAAAAATGGTTTATCCTAAACATTGCAGTGTGCACTAGAGGAGTTAGATGTGAAAGTAGGTAACTTAAGTTTTACCTGTCTAAAAAGTTAAGTTTTAGTGGAGAGTCACTATTTTTAAAGCATCAAGATAGATTGAAGGGGTGGTCACTTTTGTATTCTGGTACTATGGAATACAGTAGGATGGCCAATAAATTTAAATAGTTGAAGGGGAGTGATTTCACAAAATGATAATTTTGCGCTTACTCACACAAGCCAGTAAAAGCAGAGAGGAAATGAGATATATGGTCAAATTAACATAAGGGGCAGGCAACTAGAAAGACAGTGATGCTCAAGAACATAAGAATTACTGGGTGGAAGGGTGGGGAAAAAAAACTCTGCCTGACTTACAAAAGACAGGCTGTGGTCTCTTTTCAAGTTTTAATATGCAGTTAAAAGCAGAATACAAGTAAAACACAAGGTAAAGAAAACAAACCATAATATTCAAAATAGAAAAAGGCAATAAAGTAATACAAACTACAACAAATAAAAAGCAAACTAACCTTACCCTCACAGCAAAGTGTAGCAGAGTCTGGGTGAGCATTTCTAGTAAAGTTTTATTGCTATGGCCATATCCTCTGACAATTATATACAGTCATCTGTATGCAACACAGACTGAGATTTTAAACCCCTCCTTTTCTTCAAGCTTTGTTTAATTGTGTCTGACTTCAACTGCCATCTTCTAGATCATGTCTGTCTGGCCCCCCTCTATATCCTTGTCTTATGACATATTCCTCCATTTCTGATTATTTCAATTTCTTGGTCTTTGAATATAGCCTGAAGCACTGCATGTCTTTGATGCAGTTTCTTCCACAGGATTTCGCACTTCAACATATCAGAGGATTCCTGGAGGTAAAAAAACACAAATTCACCATTCCATTTCTGCTCCTTTTCATCCTTGTGCATAAATTCCAAGAAAGTGTCACCAACTTTTTTTTTATTTTTAAAACTTTTTTTATTAAATCACAGTTTACATAATAATATAGGAATATACCCATCAGTAAAAAAAGAAAAAAATCCATAGTGACCTTTTCATTATTTCCGAGTATATATACATGCATGTTTTATTTTAAAGAATCATTCACTCCAACATTACAAGAAATGATCATTTCCTGCCGTCCCTAAAACACTTCCATTAATAAAAAAGATAACACGCCACAGTAACGTTTTCATTATTTTTGAGTATACATACATGTTTTCTTTTAAATAACCATTCACTCCATTACATAAATTAGTAATTTTCTGCCTTCCCTTAAATCTCACCCCTTCTCCTCAACATTATCTTAAATACACTGGTCCCAAAAATCCATTGCTCTCTATGTAATGTGCTGCATCCCTTTTCTAACGCTCCCACCTCCAGCTCTTTTATCTCATTTATGATGCTCATTACTACAATTACACTTGGTTTACATTTTCATTTACATTCTCTTGTAATGTTTTGGCAGCCAATAGCATTACATTTAGTAAGGTTTGCAATGACTAGGCAAATCTGCCTTCTTTCCATTTACAAAGGTATTTGCCCTACTTATATTATTTTTGGCAATACTTCATCCAGTTTTGCTGCCTTGATGCCTGGCTGTATTAGTCAGAGGTATTTATATACTTTCCCATTTCCCACAATTCTGTCTCCTCCTTTAGTTATCTTAGTTATCCTGGCTACCCCCATACTTTTAGATATTTGCCTAAGTCCTATATTTTCTTGTGGTCTTACTCTAGGACATTCCACATTTTCTCTCCTCCCAATTTGTACAGTTTTAGTAGGAATCCATCTGCTTCGCTAGCTTCCCTCTCCTTCAGCTTATATATTGCTTTTCTTATGTCATCCCTTGTCACTTCTACATTTAGTTTGTCTCTTTGTTCATCCTCCAGAATACATCCATCTACATTCTTTCCCTAATCCCATTCTGAGTCTTCCATCCCTTCCTGTGTTTGGTACATCTCCCTGCAATATTCCTTGATCATTTGGATGGTTAGCTCATATTCTTCTAAATATTCCCCATGTCCTTCACTTATTCTGTGCACCCCTTTCTCTGTCTGTTTCTTCTTGTATTTCTTGGTTTAGCTGTTTCTCTTGTGCCTAACCAGCTATCTACCAGTTTTTCCTGCAGAACCATTGTTAAATTTCTTGTTCTGTAATAATTTGATTCCCTAATTCCAATGTTATTGCTTTTTCTCTTATTTGTAGTGCTTAATCTCCATTTTCATTTTTCTGACTTTCTTCTGCATCACATCTAACTCTCTCTCTCTGTCTATCTCCAGCTCATCAATCGCCTTTCTTTCTTTTCTTCTGCACTCATTAGTTTTCAGTGGCAGAAATGTTGACCTTATCCAACCAGTGGTTTTCCCTTTTGTCACTGTCATTCATATCGGCCTGTATTGACTCCTTTACTAGTCTTTGCAGTGTTTCTTTCCACTTATACCTGGCCCATCTCCACCCACTTCTCATTGTTTTCTATTTCTGCAGATTTTCCTTGACTCTGATTGCTTCATGATCTGATATGTGTTTCTCCGGTATTTGGATCTTTTCCATTATTTCAATTATTTTTTTCCTTAAGAACTTGTCTAACCTACTTGCCTGTATCAGAATGTTTCTTGTGAAGGTTTATTACCGTTTGCTTAAATAGCTGTTCTTCCATGTGTCCAGGAACCCTCCCTTTTCATTCCTTAGGTTAGTTTTCGTTGAATCTTTTTGTTATATTCCCTGTTACTGTATATACTGTCTTTTTCTGGTTCTATGGTAACATTGTTGACCCCCCCATCATATCTATTCCATCTCTTCTTGTCTTTTCCCAGACAGCAAAGCTTTTCTTGCACAATCCTTTTTCATCCATTGTTGGTGCATATATGTTTCCTGTTGCCCAGAATGCACCTTTCCTTCACCTTTCCTTGCCAGATGATAAATCATTCTGCCCCGGTTTTTATTACTATTTTCTTTAGTTGCCTGATGTCCTCTGTGGAATGCAATTACTACTCTCCACTTTCTTCCCCCTGACTTTTGTCCATTTCTCCCTGTATGTAGTCATAAAACATTATCTTCTCTCCATCTCTGACTTTCAATTTTGTCTCTTTTAATAGAGCTACTTTCCTCCCCTTTCCTGCATTCTCCTTCTTCTCTTATGATGTTATTTTCCATATAATCCTTATTGTTTTTCCCACCCCTCCCTGCAATCCTGATTGCTGTCTTCTGACATAAACCTTCTCCAGACCAACCCTCCAAACTAAACATTACATTCTTTGGCAGCTGCCTGCACTCAGACTCCTCGTCCCTATCCTTGGCCTCTGGATTCCTGCCTTTTGGCTTTTGTATGTGCATAGATATGTCCTGGATAGGGACCATTTAACACTTTATTTTGTCCCATTCCAACTGTCCTTCACTCCAATGCATTGCATGCCAACCCATCACTGATGTCAAAGTTTTTCTATATTACAGCATTCTCATTCATTGACCTTCCCTCATCACTGTTGTTTACAGGTCTTTCTCAATAGTCCAGTATTTTTTGTAGCCTTATTTGTTTTACTATGCTACTTATCTATTACCAGTCCTCTATTTCATATTTGTCTCCAGGTTGCTCTCTGCCTTACTTTCCCCCTGTTCCCCCATGCATTCCTTTTCAAGCCCCCAAGCTATTACACTAGCTATTATTAGTTATTTCTTTTTAGACTTGATATTAAACATATGCTCACTGCAGAATATTATTGTACATCAGTAAGTTGTTAAGAAAAATAGGATGCTAATCTTGGAAGCTTTTCCCTATGCTCACGATTAAGTGCATTACCCATAACTGTCCTGGGATCTGATTAAGTTCCTCCCATTGTTTGCAAAGTTTTTATGTTAATTTTTCTTGTGGCATGCTTTACAATTTCAATATTTGTCTCATTTACTACATCCAGCCTACCCTGCCATGTCATTTTCATTCCCTCTGTATTCCTGCCTTCTACCTCTTTGACTCTGTCATCCATCACAAATGCTTCTATCTAGCGTGTTAAGTCCTTGTTTGTCCAGCAGTTCACTTCTGAGTCACGTGAAACATCCAACACACTGTCCTCCCATCTCCTTAAAACTCTCTCTTGTCTGCCTCTGTTTGTGCTTCTTTCTCTGTTTTTGTATCTAAAATCAATTTTGGGTGAGGCTTCTTGTTCTTCTGTCCCTTTAATATAATGTTTTAACTTGTTTCCCCTCAACCATCTTGTCTCACTTCTCATCTCTTTGTTGTTAACTTTGCAATTTGTTTATTTCATGCTAATCTCATTCACTGTCTTGGGGCCCTTTTGCACTTCCAAGTATTTTCTTCTTCCACGCAGGGTTTCAGCTTATGGCACTGCACATCTCCCGAGTATCTCTGCATCACTTCTCTGATATATAAGGTTGCTTTATGAACCATGTTTTGCAACTGATTCAGACTACTACTGCCAATATTGCTTAGCTATCTGTGACACACTTGTTTAAACTTTTGAACATTGCCCAAGTTTTGTAGTCTCAACAATTCTCCTTCCTGCTGTATATTCAGAATTTTAGGATATTCCAACCATTGAGTTATCCCATTTATCTAATACCTCCAACATAGCTTTCTCCTATAGAGTGTTCCTGAGTAATACTCAAGCAACTTAATAGACATTCCTTCAAATAATGTAACTTTAAATCTTTTTTGTTTGACCTATTTGATTTTCTTACAGCAAATGAATAGAGACATGCCAAAGCATACCTGTGTCTGCTTTCTGCTGATGCTTGCAGCTGGCCAAATCTGTGTATCATCTCTATTAGCGTCTCCTGATTTCCAGGTATCATGAATCTCTACTATAATAGCTTTTAAAGCTGTTCCTCCTTTTGCCCCTGCTCATTAGTCTTTCTTTCTTTTTGAGTATCTTTTTCACTCTGAGAACGCTATTTGTTCAAAATTTCTGCAGGTCCTCCCCAGAGCATTGGGCTTAGGCAGTCATCTTGGTTGGGCTATATAGCACCTTCTTCCAATCCTCAGTTTTATCCACAACTCCCTGGATCAAATAGTCTTAAGCCTAACATGACAAAATGGCATATAGCTGCCTTTGGTAAACAAGTCTGTCCTACTAATTACCACATAAATGTTACACAGTCATTAGATATGTCAGCAGTTTCACTAACAGTGAACGGTCCTTCTATCATCATTTATAAATTACAGTTAGGAAATTTTTCATTACTGTCCAGTTTATAACCAGCAGTAAGGTGCAAGAATGTCCCTTAATTCTTTTCTCATCTTGCCAGCGATAGAATGCAATTACATTTGGGGATGTACCTTTCTAAACAAAAGTACCACAATGCCTTCTAAATAAAAATTATCAAAGGACTAACCTGCTTTTGTTACCCTGAAAGACTAAAACCCCTCTTACTTTCTCTGTCATGTATGAGCTCATGTGTAGAGACCCCTGCATCACCTTCCAGGGCTTACTAGGCACCCCCCCCATCTCAGAAATACTGGTAATATAAAAACACTACCTCCACAAAACTCAACTTTCTTTTAATTTTAGTCTTCTACATAAAGCACAATGTAAGCATTTATAAATTTTTGTGATTTGATGAATAACTATAATGTTAATGCCTGCACACTTTGCTATATTGGTGCAAGGGGTCTACTTTACATGATCAAATTTTTACAAAGTCGAAATTCATATGGCCGAGACCATATGATCGACTTTTGAAAAGCTGAACATGTAAAGTAAACACAAAAACACAACCAACACTTATCTAAATGCTGTTAGCAGGGGGCTCCACCCCCCACACCCACCGTAACTTAAATATACCAACTCCAAGATCGCACTACAGTGTGGAAGAGGGAAATTTTCCCATTCAGCACTGTATGGAGACAGCGGTTCCCCATGGTCGGCTTTTCAAAAGACGATCATATGGTCTCGGCCATATGAATTTCGACTTTGTGAAAAGTCGATCATGTGAAGGGTACCCTCATGAAAGACATGTTTCCTACACAAACTTCAACATTTATTTAATCATGAGCAAATTACAAAATGTACTACTTATACAATGAGATGCTATTATATGCTAAAATAATGGGCAATGCTTAAGTTATGTGAATTGTATTTATCTAAACCATGTCTTATAGTGTAAGTGTTCTAGTTCTAAGAAAATTTCTCCAATGTACTACATTAGTTAAAACATGTATTACATATACAAAGTCTTATGTTACTTTTGTATGTGCTGTAGTAATTAAGATGAAACTGTGCCTGTGACCACTCAATGTATTGTTATGTTTCTAAAACTGCACTTAAGTAATGTAATTTGGGGTGTTTTCCCCATTGGGTCCCCACCGACAACGGGATTGATCTCAACATGCAAACATGCTGGTGTGTACGTATAAGTCTGCACATATATCCAGTTCCAGCACATGTATGTGTTTGGAGACTGGCTTGTACAAGGCGTAGTTCTAACTTTGCACTGAGTTTCAGCTTGAGTAACTCTCATGATTTTGATGCCTAGAGGCTTTGACAGCCTGTCAGCTTGAGTTATTCTCATGATTTTGATGCCTAGAGACTTTGAATCATTTGTTAGCCTCTAGAATTGCACTTTAATGTTGCAGCTGTTGACTCAGAATTACTGTTTATGAACTGTGCAGCTCATTTCATAGGTTGCCAATACAGTTATGCTAACATGCTTAGTATACTCTTAACATTTTCTTTTGCAACCCTACATCACAGTTTCTGACAATCTTCTGTGTTTCCAATATTTCCTTGGATGTGCTGTGCATCATGTGTATGAATCCCACCAAGAAGGTTTAGAATCCTGTCATACCAAAAGTTTATTTAGCTGCTACTTCAGGATTCCTTCATTGTCTATCTTCAAAAGACTGATGCCTAGAAAACTGAAAAATGCTTACTCGTGGACATTTTTAGTAAGATTTTGTATATAGTATATTGTATACCTATTTCCATGTAGATGATTCATTTCTACTGTACATTATGACTAAAGAAGCAAGAAGAAACCAGTCTGGTGGACCCCGGCCATAAGCAAACTTTACAATAAAAGGAGGAGACTTATACAAAAAAAGGCCAAATCTCAAGTAGAAAAATCATCCCTGATCAGCATTAGTAAGAAATTGAGTGCCCTCATCAAGTCAACTAAAGCTAATTTTGAAAAGACAGGTTCAGTGCAAATTTCTCCCTCCCCCCACCAACTAAAGGGCCTATTACCATTCCAGTGGATTGTGTAAGTCCAATTATTACTGATACTTTGGTTAACAAGGCTCTATCTAAAGCTAAAAACACTACCTCCATGGGACCAGATGGTGTCCCAGGCTGTGTCATACGCGAGCTGCAAAAGGAATTAACCCTGCATCTTAATACCCTGTTCAGTCTCAGCCTCTCCACGGGATATGTGCCCATAGAATGGCGCACGGCAACGGTGGTTCTGCTACACAAGGGTGGGGCCACAACTCACCCTGGGAACTACCAACCAATAAGCCTGACCAGTCTGATCTGTAAGGCTATGGAGCAAATCATTATGGAACTCATAAATGGAGAGATTGGGAACTTCCAGTCGCTGGACCCCACACAGTTCGGCTTTGTCAAGTGCAGATCATGCCTCCTGAACCTGGTGGATTTCTTTGAGACAGTTACTCAGGTGATAGATAAGGGAAAAGAGGTACACACGGCTTACCTTGACCTTGCTAAAGCATTTGACACCATTCCCCATTCAGGTATTATTGATAAGCTCACCAGCCTGGGCATAAACCCTTACATCACAAGATGGATCGCAAACTGGCTTTCAGACAGATCCCATAAAGTAAGAGTAGCGGGATCTATGTCCGAATCCAGACCAGTAATGAGTGGTGTGCCTCAGGGCTCTGTCCTGGGGCCCCTCCTGTTTGGCATATACTTCTCAGAAGTACAGGCAAGCATGGAGGGTTGTGGCTGACTAAGTTTGAGGACGACTGCAAACTGGGTGCTATAATAGAGTCTCCGGCCAACATGGAGATCCTCCAGAAGGGCCTAAATGAGACTGATGCATGGTGTCAAAGCCATGGTCTCAAGCTAAATGCAAAAAATGTGTAGTAATCCCCTTTGGAAAAAACAGAGTACCCGCAAACTACAACATAGGAGGTAATCCCCTGAAATCTGAAGAAGAAATAAGGGATCTAGGGACCCAAGTAGATAGTCAGCTTTTCTTTGATAACCTTGTTGCCAAAGTGGTTAGAAAATCCTTCTATGTGACCCATCTGATCACGAAAGGGTTTGCATCAAGATCTAAGGATGTAATGGTGCCCCACTACTCTTCCCTCATCAGACCCATTATTGAGTACAATGCACCAATTGGAATGTACCTGGCTAGACATCTCCAGCAGCTGGAGAGACCACAGAGGTACCTAACCAAGAGGATTACTGGCCTCAAACAGTTGCCCTATGCAGCACGATTGAAAAAGCTAAGACTGTTCTCTGTTGCATACCGCTTTCTCAGAGGCGATCTCTGTCTAACGTACAGAGCCATGTCCAACCCAGAATTGTTGAACATGCTCCATCTTAGCAAAACCAAATCTATTCGAGCTACATGCTCTAGGGATATAAACCTCAACACAGCAATGAGTAGAACATGCTGGAGGGATAGATTCCCTTCGCAGAGACTTCCCTTACTATGGAACAGGGTCCCGATCTACATAAGACAGAAACCCTCACTATCACTCTTCAAGAGGAACCTTGATGAGTGGATGGGTAACAGAAAGTTCACACCAGGGATCAGACCAACAGCACAACTAGATAGGTGCCAAGGGTACTAGCTGCTAGTACAAGAGTCTAGGGAACTACTAAAGGGGTGGTGAATACCGCACAATGTGGCTGGGCTAATATATGCCTTCGGGCAGATAGCCCAGTACCAACCTATGAACCAATGAACCTAAAGAAATTAAAATAAAAGTACATATCAAAGTACATATTTATTTCATGGCCTTAATGTTATTCTTTTTTGGGGGAAGGGACAAGGGTGGTAGAATAATCTGGTTTATTCATTTGGTTTATTAATTAAGCACATAGATTCCAAGAACCCACTTTTTCAGGTTGGGTGCACAGTGGCATTAATAAAATCCCATACTTAGACACTGAACATATTATAAATGACATTCAGATAGGCTGTGAGCCTTTTAGGAAGCCGGAAGCCAAATGACATCACTATATGTATGCAAAACTAAAAAGGAAACACAACAAACTCTTTAAAAGCAAAAAAGAAACTCAATAAGAGCCAACAAACTCCACACAATCCTTCATTTAATGAGCACTTTTGGTGGGGGCAATGCCTCACCTTCCTCAGATGAAACTAAAAACAATTGACCCTGTTTTTATACAGGCGTCTTGAAAATAAATTGAAGTTAATTAATTAATTAAGAGTAAAAAAGTTCCAACTTTAACCAGATACCTCAGAAAAGAAATAAAATCCATCAAAACAGCAAAAACATTGTGGTAAGGCTCCAGGCTTCAAATGTTTATTGTTCATAAAAACAAGACACAAGCGCTTTCACCCTGTGGGCTTCTTCAGGTGTAATAAATCAAGGTACTAGCTCCTCTATTTATACTAATTAACACATACAGCTTAGAGCATTCTTAAAGGTATATTCAAGGTACAAGCTCTGTATTAGAAAATACTATAAAGTAGATCAAAAAACTGCTCAATGCTTGGAAAATACGAAACCACGGATTAGCGTAACTTCCACTTTATTCAACGCTTTCGTAAAAAACTTCTTCAGAACCAAAAGGAATGTTACATCAAGCATTCATTTAAATACTGCACACAATTAAAATCAATTAATCAATTACATAGTGTAAAAACATAATTAAAGAGCCCTTTACAAAAAGCAAACTCTTCATTCATCATTATGCACTATAGAATAGGCATAATTGAGTACATTACAATAACAAAGGCACTGGAGCCTTACCTCAGTGTTTTTGCTGTTTTGATGGATTTTATTTCTTTTCTGAGGTATCTGGTTGAAGTTAGAACTTTTTTACTGTTATTTATTTGTCTTCACTGTTCCAGCAGAACCAGAATTATGGCAACAGGTATTAATTCTAACTTGGGAAATGTGGAACTGGACTATATACCCAGTTCAAAAAATCTATGGACTAATGATAATGTGGGTCAATTTATCTTGAAGGTGAGCGAACAAAATAACCCCTTGCTGAGTGGAAATACCACTTTAGAAAATGATGATGCTGCTAATATTGATTTTGTTGTACTGAAGAGTGAGTTGTTTGCCATTGAAAAAGACCTAGTGAAGTTAAAACAGACTCAGTTTGAAAAATATCATATGCAGACATGTATTTCTGAAGGCATCATCCCTAGGGGTCTCAGAATTTTAAAAATGCCTGCTCAAACAGACTGTGATCCATCTTTGCTTTCTGCTTGGCAGAAATTGAATATACAGACCAGTTTTGGTTATCTGAAACTGTTAGTGGAATCGGCAGAGAAAGAAGAAATTAAACTTTTGTCAATGGTGAAATCAAAATATCTAGATATCTGTACCAAGTATGAATCTAGTATTTTAACCACATTTTTTAATGACATATTAGACAATGTGTCCGCCTATGGTCATAGGCTGACACAGATTAAGCTTAAAAAACTAATAAGGGACAGAACGGATTTCTCGGCCGGTGAAGTTTTTATGTGGCCAACCTTCAACCAGCTTCAGTAATGTCAGTAATGGCCGGGGGTCTGAATCAACTCAACGTACATCTTTAAATGATTTTACTACCAACAGCACTAGTATTTTGCATGTGAATACCGAGACCGAGAACGCTCCCCCCAGATTCTAAAGGGCGGAGCTCTGCAACTGCTGAGTTAGGTTGCGATTGCCCCAATAACGATACAGCAGTTACCAGAAAGAAAGTCATGGTAACTCAAGCCCAAGTGCATCGAGAGGGTAATGGCAGTATACAAGAGGGCATTGATGAACTTTTACCTGCTACACCTGATTTTTTAGGCAGTCCACATTCTATGGGGTTACGTTTCCCTTAACCTACCAGAAACAGATCTGTGAGTCGAGGTCGAGGAAGGATGGAACAAGCGGAGCCGAGGGGGAGAAGCACAACCAGAAACAAATGGAAGCAAACGGACAGCTTGCTGAGTCCTTACAACATAAAAAAAGCTTTTCTCAACATGAAAAACTAGTTTTGAACTTGTCAAAACACATTTTGTCTGAAGATGAATATAATGTTTTAAACAAAGGACTGTCTTTTATTCCAACTATGGACTCCAACATAGCTGATATTATCATAGACATTAAACTTTTCACTAGAAATTTAATGTTGAAGTTAATGTTTGAGAACAATGTTGACATTCAAGGTTCAGTTTTTAAAAAAACAAGTACCTTCACTCCACGGTTGAACTCTGTTCTTTCTGTATTTGAAAAGCTATGTATTGATGATGCTTACAAAGTTTTTCATGAATTAAACAATAAGGTTGATAGGAAGATGTGGTATAATTTAAAGAAAGATGAATACTTAGCCATAAAAAACTTACAGTCTAACCCTATGATCATAATACGACCTGCTGATAAGGGAGGCCGCACTGTTGTCTTGGATAAGGATGATTATATCAACAAAATGCTGCTGCTGTTGAATGATGATTTGTTTTATAAAATTATAAGCAGAACATATGTCAATAAGATGATTAGCACAGTACATAAAATATTAAAAGACATGTTTACGTCTAGTTTAATAGATATTAACCTGTATAATTACTTTTTGATGCTCAGTCCAACTGTACCCATTATTCAAGGTCTTCCCAAAATACATAAGGACCTAAAAAATCCTCCCATGAGACCTATTGTAACTGGAAGAAACTGGTGCACTGAATCAATCTCCATTTTTTAGAGAAAACATTAAGACCCTTGATTGATGAAACTTATCATATTTTAAAAGATACTGAACATTTTGTCAAAGATTTATATGTTTTCACACATGATATAGAACCAATGAAGGGTAAACATATGTTGTTAGCTACACTTGATGTAGTTTCCTTGTTTACGGTTATACCGAATGATTATGGTATTAACAGTGTTGCCAAAGTGTTGACTGACTGTGGCAAACACAATAGTAGTTTTATAAAATCTATATGTATGCTACTGAAATTGGTCTTAGAAAACAATGTATTCTTTTTTCAAGATAAATTTTATTGGCAACGACAAGGAGTTGCCATGGGGACCTCCTGCACCAATAGCTACGCTAATGTTGCGATGTTATGTTGGGAACAAGCCATCTTAGAAAATGTTAATTTCAAAAATAAGATTAGATTTTTTAGAAGGTTTGTGGATGACCTCTTCTTGATTTGGGAAGGTACAGTACCTGAATTTGATAGTTTTGTAGAATTTATTAATACCACAATGAGTTTTTTAAGGTTTACAGTAAATCATTCTTTGACTGAGATTAATTTTCTGGATGTTACTGAATTACAGGACTCGAAAGGTCAGTTTAATGTGAAGTTATACAGGAAAGAATGTCATGTTAATAATTTATTATATAGGGGCAGTATGCACCCTGATTTTATATTTAAGAATGTGGCACAGAATCAATTTTTCGAGCTTCTAGATTGAATGCTAGTGCCAGTGATTTTGATTTGCAACTCACCAAAGTACAGGTTGAGTTGAAACAAAAGGGCTATGAACCTAACCTTATAAACCAAGGACTAAACAATGTCTTGAGATTGGGACAAAGTAAAGCCAAGCTTACTTTTCAAAACGTAATGTTACCAATCAGACAAATAGATGCATTTCAAACTTACAGCCCTTGAGGTTATGTTTCAGTTATGCTAGAGACATACAACATTATACTGACATTATTAATAAAAATTGGAAAATTTTAATGTCTGATACACAGATTAAAAAATATATTGGAGCTAAACCACAGTTTACTTTTAAAAATCAGAAGTCCCTACACAGACAGTTATGTCATTTTAAAGAGAATACTTGTCCAAGTGGAGTCAAAGGTAGCAGACCTTGTGGTAAATGCAATTTCTGCAGGTATATAGATACTAATACATCCTTTCAACATCCAGATAAACAAGAGGTTTTTACTTTTAATATCAATGCTTGATGTGATTCCCTACGTATAGTATATCTCGCTACATGTAATATTTGTAGCAAATTTTATGTAGGTGAAACTGACAGAACTTTTAAAGAAAGAATCAGGGAACATGTGTACCACATAAGAAAAGGCAGTTCACACAATGCCTTAGCAAAACATACTAGTGATACCAATTCCCAACATGTATTTTCTTTCAGGGCTATAGGTAGAGTTTTTGAAAGTATACGTGGAGGTGATGTCAAAATAAAAACTGAAAACTTAGAGGCCAGATGGATCATTAGACTTAAAGCTACTATAGGTCATGGCTTGAATGAAAATATTCCTCTAAAACCAGCTCTAAGAAATAAACCCCTGCACAGATAAAATGTTTTTACTCATAGGTTTACATGTATTTTATTTACATCTATGTTTTTATATTTATATTGTATTTATGTATTTTGGACTTTTGGACTTTACTGGTATTGTTTAATACAGAGCTTGTACCTTGAATATACCTTTAAGAATGCTCTAAACTGTATGTGTTAATTAGTATAAATAGAGGAGATAGTACCTTGATGTATTACACCTGAAGAAGCCCACAGGGTGAAAGCACTTGCTTCTTGTTTTTATGAACAATAAACCTTTGAAGCCTGGAGCCTTACCTCAGTGTTTTTGCTGTTTTGACTAATTAATTAATTAAACACAATCAATCATATAATAAAGAAAAGGATACAACCACATATGTAAATTTAAAATCTCACGCTAAAACACAATAAAAATGTTTAAAAACACTTTCAAAAAAACTACTTAGACAACGCCAAAAGCAGCAATCTAACTATCTAAACTTTAAGTTTTAAGGACTAACATTACAGTATTCTAATAGTGTTCTAATAAATCTCCACACACATTAGATGCATTTTAAACACATTAGATGCATTTTAAGAATGTTTGTTTTAAAGCCAAGTCAGAGACAAAGACAAAAAGCAAAGGCTTATTGTGCCTGAAGACCTTACCAACCTAAGTCTATACTGTAACCCACTAAATAAGTTAAATCTAAAAATGTTAGATCTAAAGTCTTACAATGAAAACTCAAAATCATAAATCCACCTTGAAACTTCTTTTCATCTTTTCAAGGCTAACCATTAAAGAATACATTTGATAGACAGGTATTCATTTAAACCTGGGGACATATGTGCTATTGTTCTAATTTGCCACTTAAGTTCGTCGATCTCCAGCAACAGTTGCCAAGGGCCCCCTCTTATGTCCACTTGCCTTTGTTGTAAAACAATAAATTTGAACTGGTGGTCGGGACATTCTACAGTGTGTTTCGCCAAAGCATTATTCATATCTTTTTTACTTATGGCATAGCAATGTTCATAAATACGTTGTTTGATTTTCCTTTCTGTTTTTCCAATGTAAAAGGCAGTACAGTGGTCACATAATGCGGCATAAGTAACGCTCCTAGTCTCACAAGTAAATCTATGATTTATTTTATATGTCTTGCCCCTAATATTAACTTCATTTGCTACCAAAATTTATTTACACTGTGGACATGCTCCACATTTGAAGATACCACTATGTCTATTAGAATGAGACTTTTTCTTTTGTTCAAGAAGTGCCTTAAGGTTAAGATTTCTTCTATATGTGATTTTTGGTTTAGCCCCTAACCTTTTAGATAGAGCTTGGTCTTCTAAAATAATATCCCAATTTCTTTTTAAAATTTGCCTAATATGTTGAGAATCTAGGGAAAATGTACAAAGAAAGCTAGTCTTATATATGGTGTTCTTCGTGAGCGATGGCATATTACTTTGGTCAACAAAAAGTGTGCTAGTGTGCTCTTATTGCCTACTCAGTAGAGGTTTAAAATGACCTTTTACTTGTAACTTCAATCTTGATGTTAGACACCAGGTTAATTGGATAACCTCTGTTTATAAACATGCTTTCTAACTTCTCACACTCGTCTTGAAAGTCAGAAATTTCTGTGATCATTCTAGCCGCCCTTACCATCTGTGCTTTAACAACTGCTTTCTTTTGATGGTAAGGGTGGCTACTAGCAAAGTGTAGAAAACCGTTAAAATATGTAGGTTTCCTATAAATACTACTTTTAAACTTGGAGTTAGCTCTATCTTTAGCTAATGAGATGTTGAGAAAATTGATGGTATTTTCATCTAAATTGTAAGTAAACTGCAGGAAATCTGTCAATGCAGTGATACTCACTATAAATGGTGCCACTAAAGATTTTGGCCCCTTCCAGATGAAAAACATGTCATCCTGGTATCTGGTGTACCAGGTGACATTCTCTTGGAAGAGTGGATCGGTAAAGAATAAAGTGTTTTCCCAATAGGCCAAAATGGCATTGGCGAAGCTACCACCGCATGGTGAGCCCATAGCCACTCCAGAATTTTGTAAATAGAAGTCACCCTCAAAAACCATAAAGTTGTTAGATAGGACGGTCTCTAATAATGTTTCAATTGCATATATGTTTTTTTCTGGGACGTTCTTAAATAAAAGAAAATCCCTAATCCAGTCCAACTCTAATTTTTGGGGAATAATAGTATAAAGATCTTTTACATCAATTGTCAAAAAGCATGCTTCAGCTTGATATTCAGTGTTGTTTATGTTGTTTAAGAAACCCCATGAATCTTTACAAATTTGAGGTTCTGATTCAATCAGCGGTTTTAGAATACTATCAACATATTTAGCGCATGCATAAGTCACTGAACCTCGCCCATCAACAATGGGTCTAAAAGGTGGGTTGTTGATTGATTTATTTAGCTTGGGTGTTCCAGAAAGAGCTAGTGTCTTGGGTGCTATCATGGATAAATATTGATGTAAATCTATGTCGATGTATGCTTCCAAAAACAAGTCTTCTAAAATGTTTTTAACTCTCTTATGGGCTAAATTGACCTCATTAATAGACACTTGCTTATAAACATCAGTGTCTAAATGTTTCCTCATGCATTCAACATATGTAATGTGATCCATGAAAACAAGCCCCCCCCCACCCTTATCCAGCTTCATGACACAGATATTACATTCATTCAATAAGTGAATAAAGTCATACTCAGATTTTTTAATATTCATATTACTATTGGACTGGTAAGTGCTGTTATTGACCATAACTCTAAAATCCATCTCACACATTCTTTCAAAAAGATTAAGGCTGGGGTGTAAAGGTGGATTAAAAATGCTAAAGACTCTTACTGAACTGACTAAAGATGTATTTTCACCTATCAGCATGTCCAAGTTGAGTTTATGGACAAATAGTTTTAAGTCAATAACATTTTTAACTAAGTCCGTTCTCCTGCTGCGTACAAAAGACAATCCCTTTGAAAAAAAGTCTACCATGTCTTGGGTTATATCCAGTTCTGTAAAATTGTAGATACTAAAGTCACCTTCAGAACTTTTGTATATACGGGGATTAAGGCCATAGCTAGACACCTGTACTATCTCCTCCGCTGTCTCCATCTGTTCCTTGGTTGTGGTTGTTTCCTGTTCGGCTGATGACTGTTCTGTTGCCGATTGGTGTTCATATGAAAACCCTGCTGGTTGAATGCAGTTAGCATTAACAATCTTATAAAATTTAACAGAAAATTGCTCAAAACTAGTTAACTCATGGAAAAACAAGATAGAAAATAACTAAAGTATTTACAATGACATCTGCTAACAATATTCCAAAAAAAGAAAAGAAAATTAAGAAGTTATATCAATTCATGATATGAATATTCAGTCATAATGTATTCTGTGAATTTATGACAATTCAAAGTGGAGTTTATTCTTTTTTTTTAACAAATTCTGTAAATTAACCCACATATAATAAGCATGAGTGTTACTAGCTGTTCTCAATTTTATGGTTAAAATCTGTAAGCAACATACATCAGTAATACCCATCTTAAATTCGGTGAAGGTTGGAGGGGAGTCAGAAATCAAGTTTCTTGTAATGATCTTTCTGGCGACAGCAAGAATTGACCATAATAAGGGAAGTTTTATTCTAATACAGTTTGGTGTGGGAGTATTAAAAAGAACTATATATCTACTCAAGATGAAATTATCAGTGAATATGGCTTGTAATAATTTATTGACTTTCTCCCAATAAACTTTCAGTTCAGAGCAGTCATAGAACATATGTGCACATCCTATGTTAGATCCTGACTTACATTTATTACAAATATTTTCTTTTTTATTGATTTTATTCATTATTTGAGGTGTGTAAAAAGATCTATGTAAAAATCTCCAGGTGTATAATTTCCACTTGAGGGAAAATGTTGTTTTACCTGCTGATTCTAGTATAGTTAATTTATCTTGGTTGCTGGGAGGCTCATTTCATCTCTGATGATTCTATATATATATATAGGAAAGTTTGCCTGAGTAGCAAGATTTATATTATAAGGTTAATTCCAAAAATTCTATTAAAATATGAGAGTTTGCTTAATTGCAGGGGAAATTAAGTCTAGTTTACTGATTAGGAATAGTTTAAGAGTTTGTTTGTCCAGCCACAGAGATTTTTCTAGTTCAAATTCTTGTATTATTGAATTTGTGCTCTTGACTTTACTGTCTGAAAACAACTGAAACCAACATTTTAGTTCTTTCTGTTTAAGTAAAGAGATTTTATTTAGATCAGAAGTTATTAAAGTGTCTTTGATAAAAGCAATAGGAAATATCAAAATAATCAATTCTTTGTAAATAAGGGGGTTATAAATAAAGTTTCTAAAAGTTGATAGAATATTAAAGATATAATTTGTTGGATGTTTTGGTATAATATGTGTAGTAAAATATATATTTTTTAAATCCATAATATTGAATTATTTAATAAATCCATGTTATATGATTGTGGTTTTGTTATTAGTCCCATGCTTACTATTTCCCAGTATGTTTTCCATTTGGCTGAATAAGATGTGTCTAATTGTGCTAATGTTCTGATTATGGATAAGATTGAATATAAGTTTAGATCTAGGAAAGCTATTCCCCCTTTGCTCCAACTGTTTATGTGATATTTAAAGGCTATTCTTGGTTTCTTGGGAGACCAAAATAATTTTAATAACATTTTATTTAATTTTTAGTAAGAGTTTTCATAGGTAATAACAGAATAGATTGAATAATATAAAGAATCTTGGGAAGGATTATCATTTTTGTAAGTGTTAGTCTTTCTTCAATTATAAAAGAAATTATGTTCCATTTCATTAAAAACCTTTGAATGTTTTCATAACATTTATTGTAGTTTAATTGTATTATTGTCTTAATATCTTTAGCCAGAGGGCTTCCTAAGTACCTAATTTGATCAGTATTGGGTTTATATTTATTATCATCTGTATTTATTTATTTTTTTTGAGTATATGGGTAAGATCTTGGTTTTGCTGTCACTGAATGATAAGCCTGACATTTTTTGAAACACGATGGAATCAAATAATGAAATTGGTGAGGAATCCTTTCCTTTGGAAGTTATAAGGACATCATCAGCAAAAAGCTGAATTTTAGGGGATGTTTCCATATTAATTTCTAGTCCTTCTATACTTTTGCTTTTCCTTATATCATTGGCCCAGGGTTCCATAATTAGGATAAATACGAAGGGAGAAAGTGGGCAACCTTGTTTGGCTCCTTTTACAATAGGTATAATAGTTGATATAGATAAGCCAGTTTTAATATATGCCAAAGCCCCTTTGCATAGGTGTTCTAATAAATCTATAAAATGTTTGAGAAGTGTAGACATTCAAGTAATATGAAAAATAGTCCCAATTTATTGAATCAAAAGCTGAATTTATGTCCAAACTTATTAATGTCAGATCTTTTTTCTTTCTTCATAAATAATTAATGCTAAAGGTATTTTAATATTATCAAAAGTATTTCTGTTAACTATAAAGCCTGTTTGATCTTCTTCTATTAAATGTGGTAGAAATTTTCTTAGTCTTGTGGTATAAATATTCATGAACATTTTATAATCTACATTCAATAATGAGATAGGTCTATATGAAGAACAAAATTTAGGGTCTTTATTAGGCTTCAAGATAGGTGATATAAATGTATATTTCCAAGAACACGGTATTATGGCATCAGTCTGGACTGTAGAGTATCCATTATGGAGCAAAACTAGAGCACTCTTAGGCATAATTTTATATAGCTCAAGTATGATACCATCGTTACCTGGTGCTTTGTTTTGCTTACGCTTGCTAATTTGGATTTGAATTTCTGAGTAAGTTATTTGTTTATTTATAAGTTCTGCTTGTTGTTTGTTAAGTTTGTTACTAATGTTTTTGTTAATGAATTCTTTTATTTTCTCTTTATGTTCTATATGACTGTGTTTTGATTAATTGTAAGAAAATGATCTCTAAATTCATCTATTATGTCATTTAAAGACTTTTTTTTTCTTTTTAGTGACTATATAACTTTAATATAATTCTGTTCATTCTTTTTGACTTGTTTTTAAGGTTAGTTAGATGTTTGGGGTTTAATGAGTAGGCAAGAAATTTATATTTTCCTAAGCATATCATGGTTTTGTGATGTAGCATTTCTCTATATTCCTTATTCAGTTTGTCTACTTCATTTCTGATGTTTTTATTGATACGTTTGTCTTTGCTGTTAACCTGTATCATGTCTAATTTATCTTGTATTACTTTTAGGTCCTTGTCCCATGTTTTCCTTTTATTGAAGTGCCATCTATTGATTTGCCCATATAGGTATGCTTTTAAAGCATCTCATGTATATATGTCTGAGATATCAGACAAAGAGTTTGTAGTTATGAAGTCTTGAATTTCCTGATTTAAAAAGGTTTGAAAATCTTTTAAATGTGTAAGATAGGTGGAGATTCTTCTTATTTGCACATCAAATGTTACATTAATAAAAATCTCAAAGACAATGGAATTATGATCAGATAGTGGGCATGATATAATCTTTTTCTTAGTTAAATCATTAATTATTTGAGTGGAAAATAATATTCTATCTATCCTAAAGTATGATTTGTGTCTATTGGAATAAAATATATATTGCAGAGAATTAGGGTCTGCATGTTCATGAATGTCTTTTAAATTATATAAATCAATAAAGCTTATTAATTGCTTAGCTTGAGAGGTTATTTTCCTTTTCCCCTGAACTGCTGGAATCATTTATATTTAAGGTACAGTTAAAATCTCCTACTATAATAATGTTACCTTTTGACTGAAGGACTATCTGGTTTAGGTCTTGCTTAATTATATTAGTACCAATACTGGGAATCCAATAAATGTTAACTAATATAAATATTTTTTATTTATTTCAATTATCGCCAGGCAAAGTATCCCTTTATCATCTTGATAAGTTTTAATTATTTGCGTTATAGGTGATGATTTCTTCTAAAGTATTGCTACTCCTCTTTTCTTTTTTTTTTTTTTTTGAATGCTCTGAACTTACTAAGATTGTGTATTTATTAGTATTTAAAGTTTTAATGTTACCTTTCAATAGGTGTGTTTCTTCTAAGAAGATCATGTTAGATTTATGTAGAGCTAGATACTTAAATAAACTCCCCCTTTTACTTGGGTATTTTAGGCCATTAATATTTATTGAAATAATTTCCAATAAAAACATTCTAACTTATAAAAATGTTAAGCAGTATATAACATGTCTTTATCAAATATATTTCTTATATCTCCCCCTCCTGCATAATAGACGTTAGGTCTATTTTCCTTAGTCAATGTTTTATAGTGGGTAATACTTATTTTGATGTTATTATTATTTATACAGTTATGAGTATTAAACATAACAGATGTCGGTTGTGAAAATTCTATAGAGTTAAATATACATTTCCAATTGTTAAAAGGTAATGCAACATCCAGCCTGGAGTTACAAACTCCCTGTCCAAGTGACATCAGCCACTTAGAACTATCCCCTAACTGTAACAGTAATTAAATTTGAGTCATTATATTGAGTGATATTTCTTCAAATAACTATTTAAATTATTAAACATCTCATCTGTTAAGTACATTAAGCTTGATATATTCTGTTTTGTACCCAGAACATTAGGGTTGGAGAATAAGGAAAGCAAATATTAAAACTATGAATTCTTTTTCAGTCTCAGAAGGATTGTTTTTATAATTAACACCTCTTTCACTCTTTGCACAACAGTAAGCTCCCTTTTATGTCAGAAAGTTTTAACATCTTAAGGTAGAACCTTTTCTTGCTTAACACAGAAAAGAAGGTTTGACTTTTATAATCAATACATAAAATGTCACAAAAATTTAGGTAACTCTAATTAGAAATCAACTTCCTTTTGTTACAGAGTTTTGCTTTTTTCCAAGATTATCTTTAGCTCATTCACTCCAATGGAGCTCTGGAAGTTTGCACTGTAACTTCCAATGGGCGGAGCCTAAGCCTTTTGACAGAATCAAATTATGTCTTCATATTTCAAATAAATGTTCATATCTCTGCAACCACAGGGGTTATGAAAGAAGTGTAAATGACAAACTCCTCAGCACAAACTACTTTTATAGTGGTAGTATTTTTTAGGTTCCGGGTCTTAAACTGAATTTTATAATTCACAGTAAACGCAGTAACTATTATATTTGTAATATTTTGCAAACAACTTACAATATTTCAGCAACCACTCAAGTTACCCACATACTGTCAGCAGCATTTTGTTCATCTAGCTCAGAGCTTTCATATGAGGCTAAGGCGTTCTGTCTTTGTTAGTTGGTTGTTGAGATATTTAAAAAAAATATAAAAAATATATATAAATTAACAATGCAAAAACAACAGCTAATATCTTATTAAATAAAACTCCCAAACCGATAAAACAACCAGTGAAAAAAACAAAATGTACTAAGAAAAAAACAATAACACTGGTTGTAACAAGGCTAAAAACAAAAGCATTTAATGGAGTAAGCACTTTTATGGATACACCACTTCTTCAGACTACAATCAAACAAACAGCATCACATTTAAATACTAAAACAAAATAATTATAACATCATACAATTAAAACATAGCTTACTTAAAGGAACACTGTATAGCAACTCTTAAAAACAATAAAATCAATCCTTCAGTGGCTTTGCCTTGAGAAAAGGTTTAAGTGAATCCATGCTTTTCAAGCCCGGAGGCTTGTCAGCATGGAATAGCAAAATCCATGATTGTTCAATGAATTCAGTAGTATTTTTAAAGTCCCCCTCTCTTTTTAGCAGTTACAATCTGAAGTACTAAAAACTTAAATGTGTGGTCTATGGCTTCCTTCATGTTATGCATAGCTAGTGCATTGTTTTCTTTCATATATTTATGCAGTTGAGTTTGCCATTGTTCAAGCTTTAAGATGAAATATTTTAAAACCTTGTACATAGCATGATTTGGGGTTTATTGATGTAAACATGAAGAAGCAATATTTGATGCCTATAGGCATCAGTAGGAGTTAACTGCAAAAGCACCTGGAAGCATCACTTGGATGAAATGAGTTAAAGAGCCCTGAAGACAGTTTTTGTTACCCTTTTTGTTTACCTTTCCTCTTTTCTTCCTCTCTCCCCATCTATTCTTCTCTTCTTCTCTCCTCTTTTTTCCTTTTTTCCTCTTTCCTTGTCCTTTCTTTTTTTTGCTCTACCCTCTCTCCTCTTCCCTTTATTTATATACACCTGTTATACACACTGTTGTTTGTTTATCAAGGGTCGGGGGGCAAATAATATAACAGTAATACATGCCTCTTGCCACAGGCTTTTAACTATAGCTCAAACAACTTCTATCACATTTTAGTGTTGTTTACACTAAACCTTAAAGCATCTAGTAAAGTCAGTGTATAAAACAACAGCAATATATCTCATTACCAACAATACCTAGTGAACTTTAATACTTTAGGAGAGAGAGGAAAAGTCTCAATCACTTGTCAGTATCTTCCAGGCAGCATATTTCCTAGCTACTAGTACATAAAGAATTTTCAGCAGTATACATTGAGACCTATTCTTTTGGAAATGAAACATCTCTCATCAAACAGCAGTTCTGTGAAGAACTTTTCACTTTGTAAATTTTACAGTGCATAAAATGAGTGTTACGCTTAAACAATATTCATATTTTCCTTTTTTCTTTCTTTTTCCTCTCCCTCCCCTTTCTTCCTTTCCCGTATTGTTACATATATATATATATATATATATATATATATATATATATATATATATATATATGTGTATCTATAATTGTTTGAAGTGAAGTAACATAGAAAATAAGTGCAGTTTCAGCATTCAATTATACTACATTAATGATTCTCATACTGTATGACTTACAGGGAGCTATGAAGGCACCATTATCCTCAGGGATATTCTTTTATAGGAATAAAGGCAAACCAAAATGAGTAGTTAATGAGCTGAACAAGAAAAACAGTATTTTCTTGTAAGTAGCGATCTGTAGATATTCACTTCCATGATTTCTTATGTGCAAGGGAGATAACTTCCTGGTTCACCAGTCTTTATTTATTTAAATTGCATCTGAGTGACCGTTAGTCTTAAAAAAATGTTCGAGGAGCTAGATGAAGTTCACACGCTGCTGCAGGGATTATGAAGAAGTTAAAAGCTCGCGGATGATCAGTGCGAGAAGTATTCAGCATCCAAAATTGTCTCCAAAGTGAAATCAGAGGGAAAACTGCAGAAAGGCTTCTTCTTTTATTTTCCGTTTGAACCAAAGCCAGAGACTGAAGTATACAGTCTACAAACACCTCAAGCCTTGCCACCCCAATGACAGATATACAATATAAGAAATCAGGCACACAAAAAGCAAACCATAGCATTCAAAGTATATAATTAAAACAATTTCTTTGTCTTTTTCTATTTTATAAGAAAGATATAGTACCAGTTTCACTACATATCAAGATAGCCCCTAAATCAAAGCAGTGCACATACAATCAATCAGCCTGAAGACAACTCCAAATAAAGGAAAGAGATATATAAGATGAAAGTGTGAGGGAAGGCGGCAAGCATAACGAAACGACTTACCATATGAATACTATGTATAAACATTCTTGCCTTCCTTCAGAATTAAATTATATAAATAAATAAAGTATATATCTATATATATATATATATATATATATATATATATATATATATATATATATATATTCCCCCCTTTTTTTCCTTCTTCCCTTTTCTTTTAAATATAATGCATTTAAAATGCATATATATTGCTATTTAATGCTATTTTAATTGTACCCAGACATACTTAATGAGTTGGATGAAACTAGTGAGGTAAATAAATGTTTGTCATAAAACTACCTTTTTATATGCAGTCTTTTCAACTGCAGCTGTGAAATAAGGCATACTATATACAATTTTATTTTTAGTAGTAATATTTTTAGCTTATATACCTTTGGACACTATAATTCAAATAACTTCTGTAACTCTAAATTACTTTCAAGGTTGTTGTTTGTCTTTTCGGCTTTTCCCGGTTAGGGGTCGCAACAGCGGAACTCCGGTCCATTAATGATTGGTAGTTGATTTTTATGGTGCCGAGTTGCCAGCCCGATGCCCAGCCTTCAGTGAAGGCATGCCCATTCACACATATCTTTCGAAGACCACTCGACCGTGGGGAGGACATGCAGACTCCACACAGAAGGAACTCTAGCCGTGAATCGAACAGGAGAACCTCTTGCTGTGAGGTAACAACGCTACCTCTGTACCACCAAACAACAACATTGAAGGTAATTTAGAGTTACAGAAGTTATTTCAATTATAGTGTCCAAAGGTATGAAAAGGAAACAAAGTGACTATGATAAAAGTCATTTGTTCTTAAGTCTTTTTTGTGTCTCTGAGGTTTTCCAAGATGTGCTTGATGACATTCTTTTAAGAGAAGGACTAGTCCATTTTATTTCTTCTATTTATTCCAGGATTTTATGTTTTTTAACATAAATCAAAGCTGAGTCCAGATCTCCAAATATTTTGGGACCTTCTGGAAGAAAGATCTTCAGTTTTGCTGGAAACAAAAGATGAGTCTTCACTTGAGCTTTTTTTTAGTTCCTTTATCAGAGATAAGAATATCTTCCTTTTAGATATAACCGTTGTAGAATAGTCATTGTCATAGTGGATTATTGATTCATTGACTTTTATTGGTGTCTTAGCCCATGCAGATTTTAAGACCAGCTCTTTATCAGATGAAGACAGAAATCTAACTATAGCAGGTTTTGGTGACTTTTTTGTTTGCACCTGTAGTAGATAAAGACCGGTGGGCTCTTTCAATGCCAAATGATAAGGCTTCTGGAAGGTCAAGAGTTTTTGGTAGCCAAGATGTTAGAAAACTAGTCATGTTTCCTTCCATATTCTTGGGTAAACCAAAGATCCTAATATTAGTAGTAGTAATAATAATAATAATAGTAGTAGTTTATCCTTTCTAACCTTTATCACCAGACCTCTTATTACTAATCACCCCCCCCCCTTTTCATACAAGTTCAGTCCCTAGGCAACATGTATACTCTTCTACCTTCATAAGCCCCTATCTAGACTTCTTCAACTACTCTCTACTCTTCCCCTATAAACTCATTCCTGCCTACAAATACACCACTCTAACCATAATTAGTACTACTCATGTAAAACATGTAACCCTCAAACTAGACACTAAATAGTCTAAATTCCTCTATTTCCATATTCACCAACTTATTACCACCCTTCTCTCTGGTGGTATACACCCTAACCCTGGTCCCTCTCCCACTTACAGTTCAAACCTCCCCCCTCTAACCCCCCCCCCATTCATCAGGAAAAACCCTCTCCTTCTCAGTACTGAATGCTCAAAGTATATGTAACAAAATCCCCGACCTTCATGCCTGGCTTCTCCATAACCAACCTGACATATTGTCCAGCTCTGAAACATGGTTAAAACCATAAAAGATTCTAAAATAATACCCCACAACTACAGTATCATTAGAAATGACAGAACCCATAAAAAGGTGGTCAAGTTGCTCTCCTCTAGTCTTCCTCCCTTTCAGTTACTCCATACACTAAGCTCATCCCCCAGTTCGTCAACTCTGAATTAAGTCTGGCCCTACTCCAGTTAAGCAGATATAAATCCATATGCATAGCTTCCCTCTATATCCTTCCTGAAGACAATACCCCTATCCTCAAGGATATTCTCTCTTGGTTCTCCACCAACATAACCAATGAGACTATAATCTTAGGCAACGTGAATATTAACTGGACCTCTATTCAATACCTCACTAACTCCCTAAACATAAACCTCTACAACTTCCATCAACTTCACAAACAGACAATCAAAGGACTAGTCCGCTGGAAGCACCCTTGACTGGATTCTGGTATCTCATCTACATCTTATCTCCAGTAGTGGTACCCTCCCTGACTCCCTTAGTGATCACTTTTCTATTTTCACTCATCATCACTCTTCCTCCCTACAACTGTCTCATACCACCATCTCTATAAGCTCCTTAAAAAACTTCAACCCCAACACCTTCTCTGACTTACTGAAACAACTCAACTGGAGCCCTCTAAAAGCTCTTCCCTTAGAAGATGCCGTCACCTACTTTAATACAACATTTCTAAACCTTTTAGACACCTTTGCCCCCTTGAAAACTAAAAGAATTAAATGCAACACCATCCCCTGGTTAATTAAAGATACCTTAGCTGTCATACACCTCTGTGATAAAGCCTTGAAATGTCACTATAAAAATAAAACTCTAGCCACCTTAAATGAATACAAAATACTCTGCAATAGAGTTAAAAAGCTCATCACTTCAGATCGTAACTCCTGTTATACCACACTCCAAAACAACCATAAGACTAACCCTAAAAAATTCTGGGATATTATCACCACCCTCTTTAACCCAGAGAGAAAGGAAAATCCTTGCCTCAATCATAATGCTTCCAATATCGATTTAGCCTCCCAGTTTAACAGCTTCTTTATCGATTCCATAACCAAACTAACATCATACTTCACAAATAACCCTGCTTACTCAGCTACACCTTCCACTATCTCCTCCTCCTCGAGTACTTCCACCTCCCAGCTTCCTCTCTTCTCTCTGAAACCCATCCCAGTATCAACTATAAAAAAGCTGCTTCAGAACTTAAAACCATGCTCCAATACCCCTGACAATATTCCTTCCCTATTCCTAAAGACAGCTGCAGAAGCTATTGCCTTCCCCATCTGCATTCTTATAAACTGGTCAATCCAAGAAAGTCATGTACCCAAACTCTGGAAAAAAAGCCTTTATTATTTTCCTCCACAAGGGGGGGAAACAACAATAACATCCCCAATTTCAGGCCTATCACTAACTTATCTCCCATCTCTAAACTACTTGAAAGTGCATTCACCTACAACTCTTACACTACCTCATTGCAACCACCTGCTAAATCCCACACAACATGAATTCAGGCCTGGTCACAACACTACTACTATGCTACTCTCCTTCTTTGAAACTGTGAACAAAGTCTGCAACTCTGACTGTATTGTATCTACCCTCCTTCTAGACCTTTCTAAGGCCTTCAATACCATCTTTCACAGCCTTCTCCTAACCAAACTTTCTAATCTAAATCTATCACCCTCTTCTATCAACTGGTTTACCAATTACTTTTACAATAGGCAACAAGCAGTCAAATGGAAGAAAGCCATTTCCCCATTCCTCAACACCCCCACTGGTGTACCACAGGATTCCATATTAGGTCCCCTATTTTTCAATATTTTTATAAACATCTTTCACCGCATCATCCCTAATGCAAAAATCATCCAATATGCAGACAATTCACCAATTATCTGTTCTGCTAACTCCACTTCCACCCTCATAAAATTAACCCACGATGCCTTCTCATCCACTAAACAATGGATGTTAGATAACTCAGTGCATCAAAAACCAAACTCATGATATTCACCCCTTCTAAAACCACAATTGTCAACAAAAATTCATTCTCCATCACCAGTCAGAATAACACTCCTCTCAAAATAGTATCCAGTGCAAAACTGTTAGGAGTCCTCATTGATGATCAGCTTAAATTTGATACCCACATACAAATAACTATTAGAGAAACACACAAGAAACTTAGTATGTTCTACCGCCACAATCGCTACCTCACTCCCTCTACCAGATTCCTTCTCTCTACCACATATCTCATCCCTTCTCTCCTTTATGGTGCCCCACTCCTAACCAACCTACAATCTTCTATAAAAACAAAACTGTCTTCCTGCTACAACAAAATCGCCAAATTCACCACTGACCACAGGTCCTCCACTCATCACTGTATTGCCCTTCACAAACTAAATTGGCTAGAGCTGCTCAATTATCTTATCCACACTCAACTAATTCATGTTCACAAACTCATCTTCAGTCCCTCTCTCTGCCCTTCCCTTGCATCAACCTTTACTATGCACCTACCCAACAGACTCCAAAGAACCAATACCCAGAATCTGATTGAACTTCACAAACCTGCCCATCCAGCAGGCAAACTTCTATTCTCTTTTTCCTTAGCACATCTTGGAACTCGCTCCACCTCACATCCACCTCACTAGCAGCCTTTCCACCTTTAAAACTCTGCTCCACACACATCCAACATCTCTCTGGGAATGTTCATGTTCCCATCCTGCATAACGTCCCCAGTAGCTACTTTACTCCCTACCCCCTCTCTCTTTCTCCTTTTATCCTAACTCAACTATCTACCTCCCCATTTCCTCTTTCTCTCTTCTTCTCCTAACTCATCTCTTCCTTACCTCATTTAACCTATATACCACCCCCCACTGTTCATATTTCCTCTGTGGGAACATATATATTTGTAAATACCTACGTATTGTAACAGACTTAACATCTATTTTAGCAATGATAGGGACTATATATTTATAAACTTTTACTAATGGTTATATAATTTCTGTTTTTCATCTTCTAAATTGTGTCATAAAATACTTTGTTTTTATGTACTCTTATTGTACTATAACAACCTATTATTTTATACATTGTATCTATGGAGCTTTTCTCCCCAGGACTCCATTGAAAATGGGCCCTTTCGGCCCAATGGACCATCCTGGCAAACAAACTTCAAATAAACAAATAAACAAATGCGTATTGCGATGAGATCTATTTTCCAGATCATCTAATTTGTTCTGAAACATAGTATTTTGTTTAAGAAGGATTTCTACATTATTTTCATTTCCTTTTATCCTCCAGTCCATGTCACTGAGTGCTTCTTCTATGCCAGTGATCAGAGTTTTTTGTTGTTGCAGGACTTCATGAAGTAAATCCATCTGCTTAGAGATTCTTTCTTTAAAGTTGTTAATTTTTATGTCAATTGTATCAATTTTATTAGCTAAATTCTATATGTTGGTTAATAAGGTCTAGACTTCTTTTTAAGACTAGAGTCCTGACTGCTTGCCTTAGAGAAGTTCATGACGTTCTTTTCAAATGAGGAGAATGTTTCCAAGTAAATTTTGACTGGAAAATCTGCCTTCTTTAAATTTTTTGTTGACATTTTTGTAGCAGAGGTTATTATTGATAAGGTTAGACAAAAAACAGTCCCAAATTTAAAGTATGAAGACAAAAATTCCAGAGAAAGACATTATCTTAGTGGAGCTATTAAAAATCTGCTGTTACTCTGTGCTCATCTTAGCCATGCCCCCCTATGTGGTTAGGTTTTGATGATGCAAAGTACAGCAAATTGTTCATGCATGTAGAAATACTATAAATGATTCTGTTAATGAATGTTTAGAATCAGTTTTAATAAAGAAAAACAATGTGCTGACCAAGGAATCTATGCTGCTCCAACACTTTTAGTGGGCAAACAAGAATATTTCACATGAGAATGTAACAAGGAGAAAGGCCTCTTTCTACTACAGTTTGAGGTCTGAAACAAACTATTTCCTTTAAAAAGCTGCACCACATGCAAAATGCTGAGGCCTAAGGATGGTTTTATATCCTTCATTACTAATTATGTACTGGATACTGCAGCATTACTGGACAGTTCTCTGAGTCAAGAGGATAATATATCATTGCAAACTTCACATGTGAGCGGACGCAAAAAGTTCGTAGTGAAATCTAGAAACAACCTTTCCTAATCCAAATACAGCGGAGCTTTTTCACTGCACCCTTTGCTTGTTAGGAATATGGCTCTTTTCCCTAGTGCCATTTCTACCAAAGTACATTTAACACTCAAAAACAGTCACAAAAGTGTCCAACCAATAAGAGGTCACAAGCCATTCCAGGGCCAGCACAGTTCTTGTGATGACAATTTAAAAAAAAAAAAAAACACACACATATATATATATATATATATATATATATATATATATATATATATATTTATATGTATATATATATATATATATATATAGAGAGAGAGAGAGCGAGAGAGAGAGAGCAATAATCCATGATTGTGTGTGGGTATATCAGGATTTACCCATAGGTGATGTGGTTTGATAATGGGTGACCAGGAGATTTGTGTGCCTAATCATTTCAGGAGATGTGACAGTGTTACTTATATACCTATGCAAATACTTGTTGGGGCTGCAGTTTCTAATGTTATTGTTTGTATGGTCTTAACCATATAGTATTGCGGGATCAGTCCAGAGAGTTGAACGCATGATGCATCAGCTTTACATAATAGCACTGCATAATTTAAAAAAAAGATTTTTCTCTTAGGGGAGAAGATATGATAAGTAGAATAAGCTGCTAAGGTGCTTGCATATATTACACATATGCACATAGTCACTGCCACATTAAGGCTAATGTATGGCGTTGCCATTTTAAAACAGAACATACTCAATGATGCATTGCATTTATAAACTAGAGTCACCTGGGAGTGAGATGCTGAAGTGGTAAGATTGCTTATGTTGAGATGCTATGTTATTACAAATAAGTTACCTGTTTGTCTGAACTAATGGTATATTCTAAGATTTCTAAGAGTACCGATCATAATTTTACCATCTGACAGTTGCAAGTGTAAATAATGTAATTAACTGCCCTTAGCTAATGTTGTGATAATTTACTTTAGATACTGATATGTTACTGACATGCTCCCAAAATGGCTGTATGTTGTTGTTTTTTTTTTTTTTAGTATCAAAAACTGGAAATGATTATAAATTACAAAGAAGGCCGTTTATTTTATTTTGAATCACTTTTCATTTGTTAGTCTGCACCAGGACTATTTATTTTGAATATATTTATATTTTATATCATTTAGCAGGTGTTTCTAGTCAGTCTTTACAAACTCACTAAATTAAAGTAGGGATAAAAAGTCTACATCACTAAAAATGTGGATTCTATAATGTTTTGATTTCATACGTTTGTTGCACTGCATGTTTTCCAGTTGTTATTAATCAGCCATGCACATGTGTGGCATGATGGTTATAAACTGGTTTAATTACAAAGATGAATACTGCATTCTTAAAAGTTCATAGATCAACAGGAAGACTTTTAGAGAGATTATACGAGTTTTCTTTCATCATTTGACCAGAATTCCATAGAATTGCAACACAGTCAGAGGCACAGAAACATGTTGTTCAGTTTATGTAGAATAGAAGTAATAAAAATAGTTATAGCTGTTTGCAATTTCTGGCAGTAGGTAATAACTTTCAGTCAGTGCATAGTTTTTTGTGCCTTACACATCTCATATATTTTTATCCATGTTGCCTTGTTATCTTGGTGACTCCTGTTCCTTGCAGTGAAGATTTATTTTTTTAATAAAGGCACAAAAATAAGAAAAGAAGACAAATGTAAGTGTCTAAAGTGATAATTCAGAACACTGCTCAGCTAGGCACAGATGAAGACACTATCTGTTATGGAGTAAATTCTCTTTCACCATTTAGATTGAACAGTACATTTCAGTCACATTACATGAAGTGTATCTCTGGTTGGTGAACAGGATTAAGAAAAAGTGAAGCGACCACATATATATAAATATATCAGATGCCACCAGACGCAATAAGAGTTGTAATCAAAAATCTATTGTCAGACAGAGACTGTGAAATGAACATCAAATAAGGTTTTATGGTAAGACAAAGCAATCAAGTTTTAGAAACAGAAGGGAAAGAAGAACTGCTATGTAAGTGTCACAAAGATGCATCCAAGCAAATTGAGCATGTCAATCATTGTTGGAGACGAACTTCAAACATTTTGGTCTTTTAATGCATTTCCATCTGCAATGTATCAAAACAAAACAAAACAAAAAAACACAATCTGACTGCATGAACAGGTAAGGGAAATAATGACCTTAGGCATGCAAAGGTGATAACCCTGTGTATAAATAGAAGTCTCATTAGGGATAGATAGTCAAATATAAAGCCAGTGATTGTAGCTGTTTTGCAAGGAAGGTGGACAAAAAAGTCCATATTTTGCATGACGTTATGCAAATATGTAGAAATTCTAAAAGATAAAGGACAGTGAGAAACAGGAGATGTACACAACTCTTCATAACACTAACACAGAAATATGCCATTAAGTTATACAGTGTCTGTACCTGTGTGTGTGTGTGTGTGTGTGTGTGTGTGTGTGTGTGTGTGTGTGTGTGTGTGTGTGTGTGTGTGTGTGTGTGTGTGCATGTGTGCGTGTGTGCGTGTGCGTGTGTGTTTGTGTGTGTGTGTGTGTGTGTGTGTGTGTGTGTGTGTGCACATGTGTGTGTGTGTGTGTGTGTGTGTGTGTGTGTGTGTGTGTATGTGTGTGTGTTGGTGTTTCTGTTATACTTCGACACACCCCTAGACAAATGAAGAAAGCCTACAGCAATGCACTGGGGGGAACACTAGTCAGCAGAGAGAACTCATCCTTTTGTGTCTTAATGGCAATTAAACATAACAGAGTTGGGGGGTCATAAGACAAAAGACATACTCTTTAACTGCATCCCTTAATCACACTTGCATGTAACCTAGGTCATGGGAATCACTGGACAACAGGGAGACCTACAATTACATGGGCCAGAGAGAACACAAGACACCAGGGATAAATCCTTAAGATTGTGCCTTTCCTGCAATGAAACATGAGATAGGGGAACACTTGACACCAGGGATACTCTGCACATTGTGCCTAAAAGGTACATATAAAACAAAACAAAAGAAGGCAGATGTGGGTCCGGGTGGGGACATCAGGGATGCTAGTAAAAATCTGACTTAAAGGCACTAAAATAGATACAGCCTCTGCACCCTCACAGCTTCCACAGAAGATGCTAGTCCCCTGTGTCACCTCCAGATGCCATGGATAGCATTACCCACATTATAACAGAAAAAAAGAATGAAAGAAAAAGATATACTGTAGCAAGGGGAGGGGAAAGAGGCTTCAAACCATACAGATTTTAGCAGAATGTCTAGAATTTTGCTTCATATTTCTGGTCTGTTCCTCATACATTTTTGGTGTTCTGGTAAATTATTGTATATTGAAGTCACTGAATAATATTAACTACAGACAAACATTTGAGTGTCAGACTTTATATCCTTCAGATATTCTGCAATAACGTAACTTGATTTCATACTAGCAACTTTCTAGTTTAATTGGAACAAGCTGTACTGTATGTCTCTATTTTTGGGCCTTTGCCCCCCCCCCCCATTCTTCCTGGCTTGGTCCAGATTTCTTGCACTAACAGATTAAGAGATAGGCTTCAAAACCTGCACCCTTCCCATAAGTAACACCAGGAGTGTATGCTAGCTCAAAATTAGTTTTGTCGGGATTTATTGTTATAAAACATTTGAGAGGAATAGGATGTGTCCATTTCGGAAGAGGAAACTTCGAGACAGAGATGCGAGGAACACTAGATAATATCATGGAGAAGTTGAAGATATGTGGTTCTAAGTCACTTAAAAGGTCTAACACTGCAATGCAGCATCTACACAATAAGTAAAGGGAAAACATCATTCACATTATACACAATTTTCCTATTTAGTGCTCTCCTTTTCTGTACTACTGTAGACATTTCTATGAGCACTGTGAAGTTAGGGACTCTGGATACTGTGAGTTATAGCATCCTGAAACTCCATGTTGAAGTGTATAACAGACACAGTTCTGTTGCCTTTGAAATCCACTCCACTTCTCCATATCCCATTGAAGGACAAGCCATGCTCCACACCTCTGCTCAGAGGGCATCCTTGTCCCCTGCCATGCACCTGAAGTGGACTCTGTGTTTTTACAGAGTGGAGCAACAGTGATCAGGAGCAGCAAGCCAGTGGCTGTCAACATCATGGATCCTGGTCATTGCCTGAGGTAAGCATCTCAATGGTCATTACACACTGGATGGGTAGGGCAGACATCCAGGCACAGGCATATTCTCCACCTCCATGACACAGATGCCAGGTGTAATATGTGGTCTTTATGATAATATATGTGACAGCATGCAGCTCCTGGATCAACTGACTGGTGTGCTGGATTGGTGTGTAGCTGCACTTATTGCCACAATAGAGCAACTGACATCTACAAATCAAGGCGGACACTGTTCCCACGGCCATTGCTCATCTGTCTTCAAGGTGGGTACACCCTACTGGTCAGATAGATCAAGTTCACATACTTAAACCTTCTACACTCAATCCACTGATGGTGTACATGATGCAGCAAGGTGTGACTGTCCATGCAGATGTGGAATACATGGTGGTCAGGAACAGGGCATGTCCTTGTGGTCACAGCCTCTTGGTTCACCTTCATGCTTGTTAGTTGGTGTTAGTGTCAGTGCCATTCCTCCAAAGGAATGCACTTTTTGGCCAGAACCATTCCCACCTGAGGTCCTTCCGCACCTGTCAAAACACATACACACAGTGTAATCACATCTGCAGGATGTGTCCCTTGGAATCCAGAACTGCTGGACATCTACCATCTCTAGTCTCTCAGCCTCCAGACATTGTTCTTATTGTTAATTCCTGTCACTTTGTCCATCTCCTCCTTTGCAAAGAATGACAACTGTGCACTCCCTGCTGTGTTGTATGGACAGGTGTTGTTTGATGAACAGCATGGTCAGTCTATGTAGTGTAAAACAGAACCTGAATGTAGTATTACATGCGTCAATTAAAACCTTTGTTTTGTTTTATCTGGATCAAAGCTGTGAAACAGACACCACCTCATTGCCAGTGCCACAGCCTATTGTATATGCCTCTGTCTTGCATGGTTTTCACGTGCAGCTAGTTCCTCCAGTGGATTCTCAGTTGGCACCTCCTCCTCTACTGGCTCTGTTCTCTTATATTCTAATGGCAATCCCCTCTCTAGCTGTCTGTATAATACCATGTTATGTAGAATTACACTGACAGAAAATATTGTGCTACAAGTCTTTGGTACATACTGAAGTGTGCTACAGGTCTCTGGTTCATACGTAAGTGTGCCATCACAGGAATCTTGGCAGAAGAAATGGGCCTTCCACAGTCCACATACAAGATCAACACTGTTGCAGGTCTGCAACAGTGCAATGTTGTATTTGCATCACACTCATGATTTGTGGATCACATATCAGTGTCATGAGGCATGGCTCCAGGACATATCCAATATTGTCAATAAGATATCCCAATAGGAAGTCACTCTGCACATTTCAGTGGTATATGCTGAAAATGTCCTAGATGTGGGAATCATGGGAACTACCTGTATGTTATAAACATGCATGCCATGTAATACTCTGTGCATTGCACATCTCCTGGCAGTTAATGAAGTGGGAACCTTACCAGCTGCTGTGCCATTGGACATATAGACCAGATGGGACCTTGACAACAATGTGAGAGCAGTCAATGACCCCTACACCCCCAGGGAAAAAGGCTATTTAGTCAAAGTCCATGTAGTGCTGTTAATCTCCAATGTGGTCTTTGAGACCACATATGCTCATTATCCTGCTGTAGCACATCATCAAGGAAATGGTGTAGTATTCATGAAGCAGATGTCTGACATACACCAAGTATGTCCCCTGCTAGTCAACTGAAGGTCCTTCTAACAAGGATTTTCAAAGCCATACATGCCTTATTTCCACAAGAATTGATATTCCACTCATCTCATGAGCATTCCTATGAGGATGGCATACCTCTCAAATTGCAGACATTGAAAATAGGACCAAAACCTCTTGAGATGTTGGTGCATCCAGCTAAAGATCTAGGCATCAAATTGGCATAAAAGTTGAATATGAAATAGCACATAACCCATCCCTCTTCCAGTAGGAATGTGAAATACTACTCATAAACACATTTTAAAATCAGAGAATGACAACAATTTTGGAAAATATAAGTACAGTATAAGACAGTTGAAAGTCTGTATATTTTAATGATCTGTATTGCAAACTGCTATATAGGGTTGCCAACTTTTCACAATTAAAATCCAGGATGCCTCTTTTCCTGCCCCTTGCCCCCCGTGACCCATCCCCTCCTCTCCCTTCCATCCCCTCCCGCCTTCCCCATCCCTCCTTCCCTTCCCCTCATCTCCCCTTCCCTTTCCCTTCCCCTCCCAGGCTCCCCCTGGGTGTCCAGGGGAACTGAGCCCCAGGAATTTTTTTTTAAACAACAGATGTGCGTAGGTGAGTTTTAGTACATTTTGAGCCCCCCCAAAAAAACAACACTTGAATGCAAGAATTTTTAGCTCAAAACTGTTATTTTCAAGTAGACAGCCCACAGAGACAGTTAGGCTAACTGCTAAATTGCTAATAGTCATTCACGTTGGAAAATAGCAAAAAAAAAACAATAAAGCAATAACATTGAGGTGTAATCAAAAGATATAGTCAATAAAATACAAATGCTACTTCTGTATTTAGAGATATTTTATGCATCACACACACAATGCTGCCATCTGAGAAATTAAACCATTTGTTCAGGTATGCTAAAGACTTTTCTAGAGCTGCCAGAAAATGTTGTTGCAGACGCACTGTATGAGGTTCCATGTCCTCATTCTCAAGTATAGTTTGTGCTTTGTGTCCAAAAAATGTATCAGTTATGCGTGACTCAGTTTTAGTTTTCAGTTGCTGCATTACAGGCATGAGCTGAAGCAATGTAAAATCTTACCTCTCCACTTTCTGGACCGACACCTCAAACACATTGCAAATGTTCTGGACAAAACATAAGTATGCTTTTTTAATGTTTGTCTCTACTGCTTCACAGTCATGCATATTATTTTCTATTCCCAGATGCATACAAACTCTCTTTCGGCAGTCTTCGCCAAGAGATGCAAAGTAGGACACAATGTTAGGCCATGAATCAAGTAATCTGTCAATAGCTGCACCCAGAGACAACAATCATGCCTCAAAAACTCATTAATATTCTAAGTATACAAAGTCAAACAAATTTTGCAGCTGGGCTCTCCTATTAGCAGATACACTGAAATGACTGTAAATGCTGGTAACCATTGTTTCTACATCACAATCAAGTTCATCAATTAGTTTTTTCAAGACATTGTGTATCACATGAGAATTGCAGTTTGTCTTCAGAATATTACTATTTCTTTTCAACAGCTCAGTAAACACAGACTGCTTTGGACCATAGTTCACACTTGCATTATCAGCTGAATAAGAAGGCATGCATGCAATATGAAGGCCATTATCTGAAAGCCCTTTAACTAGCATGCCTGCGATAGAGGTAGAATGCTCATCATTAAGCTCAACAAAGGCTAAAAGCTTTTTACTTAAACCAGTTTCAACAGTAAAATATTGAATGCAGACAGGAAACATTTTTTTCTATTCTTGAGATTAGATCAATCAGTTGACAAAGAATATCAAATAGAATTGTCAGCAGTAATGTCTTTCATAATGGACTCAAGCGACTTTGGGCCAAGGACATCAGTCACTAGTGCTTCTGCTTTCGTGCAACCACACGCTGTCTTTTTAGCAGTAGCCGAGTCTTAATATAACAAGTGGTCCAGTTTAACGCCACAGTCAGCAGCGTTCTAGGAGATGTGGTGACGTACAGTGTGGTAAACACGCACAAGTTCTGCAACTGTTGCCTGCTTGTCAGTTCCTGTTACTGTCGTTGACTTCTTCTTGAAAAAAAATGTCAATGGCTCTGAGCTTTCGGATGACTTTTTGAATGGCTATGATTTACTATGTCACCTTTGCCACCATAAGCAACCTAAAACCTCCTTCTTACACAATGTGCATCGAGCTGTGAAGACATTGCTGTGAACTTTTTGCACACCAGGAAAATTCTGTCTGCCATTCTTGATGATACTGTGACAACCTCTTTGCTTTCTTTTTAGGTGGAGGAGTATTCGGCAAATCATTACATTCTCCGTCAGTTTCTGCACTACTCACGCTACCTTCAGTTGCATAATAACTTGTATCCATTTCCAGTGAACCCCAAAGTAGATCAGTTGACAATATGAGATAGTGTGACCGCTATGCAAAAATGTTGCTTCAGACTGCAACATCAGTTTTTTAGTAAGGGTGAAGCATCCATTCGACAAAGGGGATGTTGCGGAAAGTCCTGCATTTCATGCAAACTCTTTGGTAAGACCCTATAGCCTCAAGCTCTTACTCGCGTGATTCTACTTTCTAGCCAATGAGCTTTCCCAGGGCTGTCTTTCTTCAACTACTGTAAGCTTATTTGCAGCATCAATGGAATGCCTGCTCAGCCAGACACAACATGACAGTGCCACACTGTTATAATGTGTTTAACACAAGCGCTCATTTGTGCGCCTGAGAGAACATTTGGGTTTTTACAAAGCAGTCTGGTCCAGATCTTATTTTCAGTGCACAATCGACTCTGCTTCTGCTATCCCCATTGCAAATCCTGATTCCCTATAGGCATTGATAATGCACCCTTTTAGAGTACATCTGGACTAATGGTACATTTTTCAGTCAGCCTCATTACAACAATTCACACACAGTCACCTGATGACCCAATATATCCTAATAAAACATCTAATTTTAGAAGATAATGAGGTAACACACACATACACAAAAAAAAAAAAAACAGTAAAACTGTGCACAAAACCAATTCACCTAGTAGATTAGTCCTAATTTGGAGGCAAAAAATAAAGTTCACCGACGGTGGCTCTTTACCCTCACTATAGTGATTACGAAGGCGATTTTTTCTAACTTAAAAATCCGTAATGCAGACAGTTGGTTACCAGTAAGAACATAGCCTTGACAACTTAAAAAAGTTCCAAATATGTTTGAATACAAATTACAGTCATATGAAAGCGAGTACTTTAGTACAAAAGGTACAGGTGGAGTCAAAAAATAACTCATTATTAACCAGGTTTGTATATTTAATAAATAACCAAATGCATAAATAAATGCATAATGATGAAATAATCACTTGCTGACTGTTTCAGTGCTGTCAGAATGACCATTGCTGCAAGTGAGCTTACAGATGTTTCTTCTAGGATGATCATTTTTTGTCTGCAAAAATAATAAACAATAAACTGAAAAAAAAAAAAAACTATGTAAAAATAACAGAGTCCAAAGCAAATCTAGTTTCCTGTGATACACTGTACAATGAAGAGCGAGTGCGATGAGTTTATTTTTTTCCACACCCACGCTGCTCAGGTTAAAAATAAAGACTAGTGTTTTCTGCTGTGCACATATGTTTAGCGGCTTGGGTGAGGACCTGCGGTTAATGTCCGGCACACTTCCATCCTTAGGACATGCAGTACAAACAGAAGAAAATAAATGAACTAGTTTTGACACCAGCAAGTTAAAGGAGACACTTGCTTAATATGCTGTATCTTCAACCCACAAATCCCCTACCCAGCTACCCTTGACGTACTTCTCCAGAAAGCTGTGTTAACTTTATATGCTTTATGTTGCATGCACGTATATGTATGACTGTATAGGCAGAGCAATGTGTTTATACATTACTACCTTACCTTTCTGCAAACTGAGTGCTATACATTACTACCTTACCTTTCTGCAAACTGAGTGCTCAGTTTCTGTAGTGGACTTCCCATCACTGAGGGTTACAACCAGGAACAGTTACTTTGTACAGGAGCCCCAAGCCTCATCACACTGCAGAAATATTCTGCTAAATAAACAGGTTCTGGATCTGGATGGTCACGGTACAGATGTGCTACTAAATCTCAGATTATTATGGCTGGGCTCGCTGCCTTTAGTCTTTTGCTAGTTTTACATTTTTCTCAAGTAAACAGTGTTATAAGTGGATAATATAATGTGTCAATTATCGCACTGTTATTCATTTCATTGGAACAAGTTAGCAATGCTGCTGACAGGTTGTTGCGCTGGCGAGTAAGAACACCAGCCAGCAGGCCAGGCTCCTCCATGATAGGCTCAGTTATAATTCTGTAAAGGAACAGCGTGCATGCGTGAGGAATGGGCTTGTAGGGCTGTCAGCAAATTGCTGTGGGCATTGAGGTCTAAGGATTTGGGCAAGATGGTGTGGGCAGGCACTCACAGTTCTGATATTGATACCACTTGACTTACCACACATTACTTAAACAGTGATTATGACAAAACTTAGTAAGTTATAGTAACTTGTGCTAAGCTGTGCCAAAAACAGGACTTATGGTGTCCTGGGAAGGTCCTTCCTGGGACACAGGACACAGATGGCCAAATCCAGGACATCCTGGGAAAAACAGGACAGTTGGCAACCCTACTGCTATATAATGTCTTCTATTTTTGCATCAAAAAGGGGAGATGTATGATGTGTATCCTCTTTCTTTAAATTGTGGTTGCCAATAGTTTGTTAGACATAATAGCATGGTTTTCTGTGTAGTAGGCATTTGCAAATGCATATGTGATGAGTAGGATTCAGAAAATTGTATGAATGGCATGTACAAGATGGCAAACAGTTAGCAGCATAGGAAATTTGCTCTGCTTCTCCTATACATTTTTTGACAAGATTAAATTGTCATTTTCATCAAAAATCATTCAAATAAGCTGGAATATCATGTTGGAAACTTCTTGGGACATTTTGGTAGAAACAATAATTTACATTACAAATATTTTCCTGTCAAAATGTCATGTTAAAGATTACCAACGCCACTCTAAAGTAGTTTCACAAGAAAATGAAGTGAAGAATTAGTTGCACCATGGGATTCATGAACGTTATTTTTCCATGTAGGAGCAGTCTAGCTGCTGCTGCATGGAATATGGCTACCAGGCAATCCAGGAACGTATCATTTTGATGTGATGAGTGAGCCAACACTGTTCCTGCATGGGAACCCATGCAGGATACTAATTACCTCATTTGCTAGTGAAAACCATGCAAATAAGGTGAATTAGTGTGCCAGGAAGCAGGTGGGTAACCGTGCGGGAACAGTGTAAGGTGCATAAAGGCATTCAGCTACTAGACGAGTACATTTCTGCAAAAATGAAAATGGAGCCATGACAGCACCAATAAAAGCATGTACCCTAATCTATAGGCATGCCAATGACCAAATGTATGTCCATTGGCATGGAAAACTTTTTAGAATGCATAAAATTAAAAGTTTTTTTTAATGTCCGATCTCAGCCATGGAAGCAAAGGACAGTGCCGTGCAAACGGGATTGTGGGAGAAAAAAGTGAAAAGTTAATTTTAAGGGAAACCTGAATTTTGCCATTATATTCTTTGGCAAGCAGAATCAAAACAATGGCAGGCAACAGTGGTTGCTAAGGGGGAAGGCTCTTGTGTAGTGCAGTAACTATATAAGTATGTAAGTATGATTGAGTGTTTTTCACATTAAACGTTTATTTCGTAAGTTACGTGTTCCTGGCTGTGGATTCTGCTCTCCGTGCCCTGCATTCCATTTTTTCTTGGTTGGTTTTACTTGGAAAGCTTTCCGCTTAGTGGTTTCGCAGTAACTACAGATGGAGACAGTGAGGTATGTTAATGAGGGGACTTGTACTGAATCACAAAATTCTTCTAAGAGTCACACTGCACCTAACCGTTTACGTGCTCTAACACCATCGTATAGGCAGGAGGAGCAAGTAATCTGAAAAGGGAATGTGTCATGCTTGCTATAAGCACATTGGAGCTCCATTGCCTGGGTTTGTGCTTAGCTAAGCACAGCTAAGCAAGGGTGTGTGTCCCAGATAACTTAGTTGTGCTTAGCTAAGTACAGAAACAGTAAGGTTGTTGGCATCCAGGGGAGGGCCTTTTCTTCTTAGCAGTGTTTACACTAGCTAAACGGGTTTGTGCGGTGCACCCCAGGGCTTAAATAGGAAGGATATAAGAAAAAAAAGGAAATAGCAGAACAAGGGAAATGCAGTACAAATCAGTAATATGAGATTCTGCAACTCACAATGAGCCATTGAAAGCACTTAACAATACAGTTGGCAGGTGGCTGCAGAGCTGAAAATGGAAGGAGATATAACAAAAAAAAAGAAATAAAGGGCAACAGCACATTAAAGGAGAAATGTAGTAGAAATCACTAATATGGGACTCTTGCAACTCACAATGCACCATGCAAACCATTCAATAATACAGCTGGCAGGTGGTTGCTTAGCTGAAAATGGGAGGAAATGTTAAAAAAATAAATAAAGGGCAACAGCACAATAAAGGAGAAATGAAGTAGAAATCACTAATGTGGGACTATTGCAACTCACAACTGGCCATGTGAAATGCACGATAATACAGCTGGCAAGTGGCTGCATAGCTGAAAATGGAAGGAGATGTAAATAAAAAAATAATTAAAAAAAAGGGCAACAGCAGAATAAAGGCAATCATGCACAAATTGCCACTAATGACTCTGACACTCACAGTGGACAAATCAAAGCCATGAGTACTATATCTGGCAGCTGGGATGTATCATAGTCAGCCAATCATACAGGCAATATCTGCAGCACAACAGTATAAAGTATGGAAACACCTTACAGTCTGTTTTTTCCCACAAACTCTGCACCATTGGTGTATACATGTGGGGGAATTTTAACTGGAAAAATGTTAGGGGCTGCCATTGCTTTGATCCATCAGTATGTGCTAGTGGCTGATGGCAGAGAGGATGATGATGCTGACAACTGCCACAGACCAATGAGGAGGAGAAGAGTATTCAGACCCAGGGTAACTTACCAGGGCTACATGATCTGGAGATAGTATAGTGCTACAGGGTGTACAGAGACATACTTCAGCAAATCACCGAGCTGTGCCGGCCTCAACTCAGAACTAGAACCAACAGAGGGGAACCCATCACAGTGGATACCAAGGTATGTGTAGCCTTAAGAATTCTAGCTGCAGATGCTTTCCAAAGACCTATGGAGGACATCATGGGGGTCTCACAAGCATCTGTATCCAGGGTACTCTACCAGTTCCTGGATGGCATGCTACCACATGCTGGTGAGCACATTTACTTCCCCAACACCTGTGAGGAGAGGACCAGCAATATGCGTCTCTTCCACCATGTAGCAAAATACTCAGAGGTACTGGGTGCCATAGACTGTATGCACATCCACATCAAACCACCACCCAGTGATAGCACAGCAGTATCTGCAGTTGCAGTAAGCCTATGAAGGGTAAGAAGTCTAAAACTCAAATGTATGCCAGCACAGTCTGACCTGGGCTCCTTACTGATATGCCTCCAGTTCCCAAGACTGGGCACAATAGTATGGTAAACAGAACCAAAATACAAAGCAAATATCAGCACTGTCTGTGCAAATGTGTACAGTTGACAGGTGTGCCACCCATATACCCACACAAATGCAGTAGCATATATGCTTGCAAGGAAATAACAGCATAGCACACATTGGCAGGGCTGTACAAATACACATGAAAACATGTTGCCTGTCCACAATATGCAGGGGTCAATGAGCTATGTGTATGTGTGGTTAATACTGTCCGAATCTGGCCAGCACATTCTCCTGGCAGTCTTGTACTGCCCTAGGTACAGTGCTGCCTTTGACAGGGCCATGTGCAGATAACTGCAGTGCCAACTGTTATGCTTGTCAGTGACACCCAGTGCTCTGCCACTGACATACCTGGAAGTCACAGTGCTATGTGGAATATACTACACATATTAGTGACATCTTGAAGGATGTGTAGCAGAGTTGCCAAGGCTTTTGTGAATATAAATGCTTTCTGGTACTATTGCCAGTGGTCATTCTCAATAATCTATTTTCTTATGTTTGCTTTTACAAATAATGGACATGTTTGCACAGTTGAATGCACTCTGTACCCACACGTATAACTCCCAACCTCTGACAGCAAGATGTCTGGACAAGGGCAGAAATAAAAGTGGAACAAAGGCACAATGATAGGCATGTGTTGTAAATATCACCCTTACATACTGAGAAAATTGGTAGGGTGAGGGGTTTGCAGAAGCGGGAATTGTCTGAAGGTTATATATTCTGAGACAGTAATATCTGTATTATTTTGTAACATCACACTTCAATTATATGTAACTAACTTGCCATAAAAACAGAAGTTTGCATAGAATGGAAGAAACCTAAAGGCAAACACCAGGACAATTTGCCAAAAAATGTACAGGTCAGAGATATCAACACACAAGGATATGACATCTCACGTTAGAAAGATACCAAACAAGCAGGAGATCCCCAGCCAGTATATAACCAGGTTGCTGGACTGTTCACACAGCTGTGTGTCATTACTACACTGGCTGTAGCCACACCTCACAAATGGCCTTGTTGGGCAAGAATTTACATAGCTACCCTCATAATATTGGTCTAGGCATCATACAACTAGAATTCCACTGCCCTACTTTAGCACTCCTGCTGATGTCATTCCCCTTATCAGCACCTTTGGCCAATTTTCAACCCAGTAAGCTCTGTAGCATGTGCAATAACTGTGTAACACTATAGTATAAATAACTAGATAGACAGGAGTTCTACTCTCAGATCTGGCAAATGTGTGTGTGGGTGTGAAAGTGTGTATGTTTGTAGGAAGAAGTATTTTGATAAGTTTCCCACCCACTGCCATACTTTTTCAGTCATGCTGATGTCATTCCCCTTATCGGTACCTTTGGCCAATTGTCAGTCCAGTAAGCTCTGTAGAGCATGTGATAGCTGTGTAACACTATAGTAAAAATGTATAGATTGGCAGAGGTCCTCCTTTTAGATCTGGCAAATGTGGGTGTGAAAGTGTATATGTTTGTAGGAAGACGTATTTTGACAAGTTACCCACCCACTGGCCTACTTTAAAAGTCATGCCCATGTCACTCCCCTTATAGGTTCATAGGTGTGTACTAGGTTAATGGCCCTGGAGCCGTTACAAGCCTAACCCATAGAAATGCCCTGCCATTGTGCTACTCAATGTAAGTTACCAGTGCCACCATCAAGTAGAGCCACTGGAGTGATCCCTGGGGTGAACATTCTATTACCCATCCACTCATAAAGATCTCTCCAGAACAGGATCATCTAGGTGCTTTGCTTGACATATATGGCAAGTCTATTCTAGGGCATGTGCAGTCTGTAGGTGAGGAACCTGTCCCTCCAGCATGTTGTGTTGATTATGGTAATGAGGTCGAGGTCCCTGTAGTGTGTGGGGCAGAGAGATTGGGATGTCTTTAGATGTAGCATTTGTAAAAGAGCTGGGTCAGACATGGCTTTGCAAGTCAAGCAGAGATCACCTCTAAGTAGGTGATATGAGACAGAGAATAGCTGGAGTATTTTGAGTTTGTCTGTGTACGACATGTGCTTAATGCCCAGGATCCTCATTGTGAGGTACTTCTGTGGCCTCCCCAGTTGTTGCAGGTGTCTAGTGAGGTACATGCCAAATAGGCCATTATACTTAATGATTGGTCTAATGAGGAAAGAGTACACAGAGACAATGATCTCTTTCTTGCTGAATGCAAAACCCGTGGTAATAACATGTGCCACATAGAAGGATTTCCTGACCACAGTGGCAATGTGGTGTTTAAAGGAGAGGTTGCTGTCAAACTGTGTCCTCAGATCTCTTATAATGCCCACAGTGCTCAGTGGGCTCCGATCAATGTGGTACTTAGTGGGAACTGAGATTTTACCAAAGGGGCTGATGATGCATTTTGTGGTTTTACACTTCAAGTCATGGTTTCCACACCAATCAGTGGCCTCAGTGAGGCCTTTCTGTAGGATGTCTGCATCACTTGTGGAGTTAATGATGGCTCCCAGCTTGCAGTTGTCTGTGAACTTGGTCAGCCTGAGTTCCTTTGTGTTGTCCTGGACTCCTGAGAATTAGATGCTGAACAGGAGAGTACCCAGGATTGATCCCTGTGGGACTCCACTCATGCCTGGCTGGCAGTCTAACTTGGAGCTCACTGCTTTCACACTGTGTGTTCTATCTGTGAGCAAATTTGCAACGCTCCTTAGTTATATAGGGGCTGATGCCTAGTTTGGTGGGTTCATCAATAATTCCTGACTAAGGAATGTTATCAAGAGCCTTGGCCAGATTGATGCAGGCTGTATGCAGTGCCTTACTATCATACACAGCCTTGGTGACTGACTCAAAGAATTCAACCAAGTTGAGTAGGCATGATCTCCCTTTCACAAAGCCAAACTGTGTGGGGTCCAGAGTTAGGAGATTATCTATATGTTTGTTGATCAGGACCCTGATGATGATGAGCTCCATAGCTGTACATATCAGACTCGTCAAGCTAATAGACTGATAATTCTCAGAGTCTGTAGTTACCACGCATTTATGGAGAGAGATGACTGTAGCAGTGCACCATTTTTGGGAGGGACAAAGTCTTAGGTGAGGCTGTGACTGAACAGGTCACACAGATGTGGTGCCAGGTATCTTTGTAGTTCATGTAGAACACAGCCGGGGATAATTTTGGGTCCCATGAAAGCTGTATTCTTGCCCGTGGACAATGCAGGTGTAACCTGGGTGGCAGTAATCCTGGGTGCTTGACATTCTTCTGGCATTTTAATTGTTCTCCGGGGAGAGGGTAAAGCTGTCACTGAATGTGTTAGCATGAATGTTGGACATATCTGTTGGCTCAGTATAGGAGGCAGCATTGTGCAGTAATTCAGAGCACTCCTGGGTATTGCCTTGGAGGTTCTTGATAAAATTATCAAAGGATTTGTGATTGTTGTCACGGTCTGCTGCAATTCTTCCATCATAGCTGGCTTTAGATGATTTCATGAGGGATCTCAAGTTGTTGTAGAGGCTAATAAGGGAGTTTTACCACTTTTGGGACTCCACCTTTTTCTGCAACAGTTTCTTCCTTCTGTTGTACAGGTCATTAATGGCAGAGTACCACCAGATTGGCCTCCAGTGTTTGGAGGACAGTGTCATGGTTCTGTTGGGTATGGCTAGCTCCATGCATTAATGTACATGTTTGTACAGTGCATTTATGTATGATTTGGCAGTCATGCAAATATTTTCCATTGACATGGGTACTGTGAAGTTAGCCACTTCTGTTTTTATGAGTCCAAAGTCAGCTTTGGAGAAGTTTTTCAAGGTGGTTACCTTGGTGGGTGGTGTGGGTGAGATGTGGATTTCCATGGTGATTACTCTTTGTTGGATCTGACCAGGTAGGGATTGACTACTGTTGTGAAGCAACAATCCCATATGTTACTAATCAACACAGGTCAAGGATGTTGCTTCCTCTACTGGGTGTCAGAATGAGCTGGTCCAGGGCATTGGAACTGATGAATTCCAAGAAATGTTGGGCCAATGTATTGGTACTTGAGTATCTTTCCCACTTGATGGAGGGGTAGTTGAACTCTCCTAGTATGAGAGTGTTGGGTTGAACCTTGATAGATTCCAGAGTGTTGAGGAATGTGGATTGAGAATCTAGGGGCATGCAAGGGGACCCATAGCAGGCTATGACTTGGATTTCACTATTACCCAATGTGAGTTGTATCTGAAGTATCTAAGATGCATTATGCTGGGATACTACTCTGGATGTGTGCATATCCATTATTAATATGGAGACACCATCGCCTTTGGAGCTGTGGTCCATGTTTTGGGGCTGACAGGTGTGGAATGGGTTATAGGCTGGTAATGCAGGGGTGCTGTCTGTTGCTGTAAACCAGGTATCCGTTGCAGCACAAATGTCAATGTTCTCCAGTTAGAGGAGTGCTTTGAGTGGCTGCATCTCGAGATGTAGCTGTCTAGTGTTGAGCAGCATGACCCTCAGGTTGCATATATGTATAGCTGTTAAGGTGGTAATTTGATTTGGAACACTGCCTAAAAAGGTACTATAAGAGTGGCAAGACACTTAGCCAGTACCTGGAAACCCAGGGGTGACAGATGCAGGCCATCTCTCGTAAGCCTTCACAGTCTGTCAGTCATATCATCCCAAGTAGACAGATACTGGATCCCATGAAAGTGACACCAGGCACTTAAGCCAATTGTTGAAGTCAATCATTTGTTGTTTGTACTGTGGTATCATTCTGGGTGACAGTAGTATACTGCTCAGGGCTACTGTCATACCTGCCTGGCCCACATAATCTGAGAGCTCCACCATGCCTCTTTTCATATAGTCCAGGGAGGTGCATCTCAGGTCATTCACACACATGGACAATGACAGAGTGATACATGTAGTTGTTGTGGAGTGATCTGACTGGGTGTGCTATGTGTTGGATTCTGGCACTTGATAGACAGCAGACTGCTCCCTTCTCCATGTTCATCCTAGTGAGTGGGACAGATGTGTGCCTCACTATTGAGTCACCTATGACTACTGTATCAGGCAAGGTGGTTAGCCTTAGGGGCTTCAGTTGAGGGGCACACTGTGTAGGTGAGATGTGTCCTGTGGTTTCTGCTGTGTTGTGGTGGTCAAGTGGGTGTCTGTCTTGGCGGTCTCCGTTGTTTGGGTAAATGTCTATTGAGTGCCTCTGTGAAGGTGGGTGTGTGGTTTTTGTTTGTCTGTCAGAGCTGTGATAGTGGGTGTTCAGGATGAGTATGTGTTCCATGCGGTGTGCTGCAGGTGTTGACCCTTCTCCTCTTGACCAGCTAGCCCATTCTTCGCTGGAGAGTGCATATCTTCCAGTTCGGTGCTATATGGGTATCTCTCACAAGTCTCAGTGTTGGGAGTTTAAAGGAGAGGGTTGTCTGTGTGCATGAGGCAGTTACAACAGTGTTTCAGAATGCCCAAGTGCACCAGGTTAATGGGCAAAAGCACAGAGAATTGCACTTTAATCATGCAGGAGGGATGGTCCTAACTACTAAGTACTCAAGCTAATTCCATGAGGAATGACTACTGTTGATGGCCCTCAGGTGTGCTAGAATAATTGATAAAAAAACTGTTGAAGTGCAAAGCTATTAGGCTATTTGAAGTGCAAGAGAGAAAGAACTACCAAGATCTAAGGGGAAAACTGAAGGCCGACTTTCTGGCACCAGTAACAGTTTACCTCAGCTATGAAGTTATCAGCACCTTTGGCCAGTTGTCAGCCCAGTAACCTCTGTAGCATGTGTGATAACTGCATAGCCCTATAGTACAAATAACTAGATAGGCAGGGGTTCTAATCTCAATACTGGCAAGTGTGTGTGTGTGTGTGTGTGTGTGTGTGTGTGTGTGTGTGTGTGTGTGTGTGTGTGTGTGTGTGTGCGTGTGTGTGTGTGTGTGTGTGTGTGTGTGTGTGTGTGTGTGTGTGTGTGTGTGTGTGTGTGTGGGCATGTGTGTGTGCGTGTGTGTGTGTGTGTGTGTGTGTGTGTGTGTGTGTGTGTGTGTGTGTGTGTGTGTGTGTAAATATCATATCCATTGGGGGCATTTAGTGTTGTCCACCCAGTACACATTCCATTGTATTGGGCTTTCTGTTGTCAACCACTGTAGAGATAGCTGTAGACACTCTGCAGCCCTATAAGCTGTGTGCTATGTGAAATAACTATGTATCAGTATGGTATCAAAAACAAGATAGGTGGGGTTTCTAATCCTTTGATGCCATTCCCACTCAGGAATCATAGACAAACACACTCAGCTAGGCATCAACCCTATGTCACTAGGTGGGTTGCAAACTGACTCATGGATGGAACCCACAGTGTGAAGGCAGTGGACTCCACGTCAGACTGCTAACCAGTCATGAGTGGAGTACCACAGGGTCTGGTCCTGGTTCCCCCCGTGCATGGTATTTACGCCTCTGACATCCAGCCCAATACAAAGGGACTCTGGCTGACAATGTTTGAAGACAACTGCAAGGCAGGTGCTATGTTTACATCCCCAAATTATGTTGACATCCTTCATACAGTCCCCACTGAGACCTACAAATGTTGTCTGAATACTGGCCTTAGGCTCAATGGCAAGACATGTTTCATCATCCCCTCTGTGATCAACATGGTTTCCATGAATTACCACATCGCAGGTAGTCCACTTGACACAGAAGTCATTATAAGAGGTCTGGGAATACAGGTTGACAGCGACCTCTCTTATGACCACCACATTGCCACTGTGGACAGAAAGTCCTTCTTTGTGGCAAATCTCATAACTAAGGGTGTTGCATCCAGGAAGGAAGTGATAAATGTCTCCCTCTACTCTCCCCTCATTAGGCCAAACATCAATACAATGGCCTATTTACCATGTACCTCACTAGACACCTACAACAACTGGGGAGACTGCAAATGTACCTCACAAATAGAACTCTAGGCCGTAAACAACTGTACTATATGGACAGAGTCCAATACCTCCAAGTATTCTCGGTCACATCTTGGCTATGTCCATGTGATCTCTGCTTGACTGACAAAGCCATGTCTACCCAGCCTTTTTAGGAATGCCACATCTAGTGAAATCCCAATCCATCTGCACCACATGCCAAGGAAACCACAACCTCATTATTACAATCAACAGAGCATGCTGGCGGACAGGTCCATAACCCAGAGACTGGCCACATTATGGAATATATGTCACATACATGTCAATCACAACACCTCACTGGCTCTTTTCAACAGAAATCTGGGTGAGTGGATGGGGAATTTAACTGTCACCATGGGGATCATTCAAGTGGCAATAGTTGATAGATGCACTCTGGACAGATGTCAGGTGGCATGATGCCAGGGTACTCTCATGGGCTAGGCTTGTAATGGCTCCATGGCCATTAGCCTGGTACACACCTATGAAGATATGAACCTTTGAATCTCAGTACTGGCAAACATGTGCGTGTCCATGACTGTGTATAAAAGTGTTTGTGAGCATGTAAAGTTGTAGGTGAAAGTACTTTGATGCCCTTCTCACCCACTACACCCCTCATTGCCATATTTTGCAAGGGCTGGTGATGTTATACACTTTAAAGGTACCTTGTGATACTCTTCACCCATTAGGTTCCCTTGTGCTTGCAGTAACTGCATAACACTATAGAAGCAATGACTACATAGGTAGGGGTTCCAATCTGAGTCCTGACAAATGTGTGTGTGTGTGTGCGTGTGTGTGTGTGTGTGTGTGTGTGTGTGTGTGTGTGTGTGTGTGTGTGTGTGTGTGTGTGTGTGTGTGTGTGTGTGTGTGTGTGTGTGTGTGTGCGTGTGTCTGTGTGTGTCTGTGTGTGTATGTGTGTGAATATTTTTGTATGTGTGCATATTTGTATGAGACAGGATTTTGAGGCCTCACTCTCACAGTACACTGCACATTGTCAAACTTTACAAGTGCTGGTGATGTTGCTCACTTTAGAAGAGCCATGGAACAGTCTTCAGCCTACTAGGTCCATGGTGCTTGTGAGAAATGTATATCACTGTAGTACCAATAACTAGATAGGTAGGGGTTCTAATCTCAGTCCTGGCAAATGTGTGACTGTATGCATGACAACAGTATTTGGTGTTTGAGTGATTGGTATACCCATTGGGGTGTGAGTTTTACATTTTTTGACCATGGTACTCCCAGTACATGTCCCAAGGTCCATTGTATAAGGCCCGCTGTCTCCAACAACCATAAACGCATCAAATGACACTATTCAACCCAATACAGGACATGCTGTATGTAGGAACTATGTAACAGTATGGACTGACTGAAAAGATAGGCAAGGCTGCTAACCTCAGTTCTGGCAAATGATTGTATGACTGTATCTGTGTTTGTCATTGTGTATATTTCAGTAGGTTAGAGTATTTTGAGTCTATTCTCACCCAGTACATCTCCCATTGCCATATTTTACAAGGCCTGGTAATGTTGTTCACCTTAGAGGAACCATGGAATGCACTTCACTCTCCAAGCTCCATGGCACATGCAATAAATGCATAACAGGTTAGTAGCAATAACTAGATGGGTAGGGATTTTAATCTCAGTCATGGTAAATGTGTGTGTGTGTGTGTGTGTGTGTGTGTGTGTGTGTGTGTGTGTGTGTGTGTGTGTGTGTGTGTGTGTGTGCGCAAGACCAGTAGTATCCTGAGTGTGTTTCAGTGAAGACTATATCCATTGGGTAGCCTTGGTTTACAATTTTATTCCATGGTACTCCCAGCACACATCCTATATTCCACTCTACGAGGGCTGCTTTTTACATTAACCGTAGAGGTATGTGTAGACACTCTGCAGACCTATAAGCTTCATACTGTGTGCAATAGCTATGTAATAGTATGGAATGCATAGCTAAAGAAGCAGGGCTGCTAATCACAGAACTGGCACATTTGTGTGTGTGCATCCGTGTGTATAGCAGTGTTTGGGAGTGTGTAGACTCGTGCGTTACAGTATTATGAATCCATTCACACCCAGTACACCCCCCATTACCATATCTTCTAAGGGCACATGATGTAATTCACTTTACATGTACTGCGGAACACTCTTAACACTATAAGTTCTGTGCCACCTGCCAAACACCTGTAATATGACTAACTAGATGGGTAGGGGCTCCAAAACCAACACTGGCAATTGTGATCCTGTGTGTGTGTGTGTGTGTGTGTGTGTGTGTGTGTGTGTGTGTGTGTGTGTGTGAATGCTATTCTCTGTGTGTTTGGTTGACACAATATTGTCTGGAGGTGTGGATTTCAACAATCTGAGGTGTGTTATACCCAGTACACTTCCCATTGTCCACTTTACATAAGCTGCTGATGTCCACTACCATACACTTTCCTGTATACACCCCTCAGCCCTATAAACTCTGTGACACATGCAATAACTGTTATACAGGCTTGGTAATTGTGTACAGCTATACCTCAGCTATGACACACTCGATGTGTTACCACACTGCCATACCCCCTCATTGCAAATGACTTTTGCAGTTTATAACAGCACTATTGTACATATGCTCCTGTTTCTGGGCCACTGTATGCCTATTGTTTCAGGCTTTCTCCATATGTCATGTACTATGAGGTGGATAGGTATGGTCTATCATTATTTAGTGCTGTCATTCCTGATATCATCCCAGTGATGTTGTGGAATCCTACACATGTTGTGGGGTAGGGACCATAAATATGAGGGCAAAGGCTGGACACCCTGTGGAACTCTGCGCAGTGAGGAGGTTGGTCTATGTCTAGCCATTGTGCATGTCCTGTCAAGAATTTGTAGCAGCATACTGTTTATTTATTAGTTGACCTGTGTAGAGGGTAGCAGATGTGAGTGACATGCATCCCTTTGTATCCAACTGTGCATGCTGCTTCAGTTACTGGTCTATCTGCAATATATGTTTGTATGGGCATTCTGAGACATGTCCCATACCACCATACAAGTCTGGCTACACTGTGACCTCAGACAGTATATGTAGAGGTATTGTGTGACTGTCATTCAAGATATATCTGTCCACAGAGTCATTATATTATATTATTGTAGTGTTTGGCAGGCTTACTAATATGTTTCTGTGACTGTGGTGCAATTGGGTGTGTGTATGCACTTTCACACCAGTAACTTTTTTTCAGTACAATTACATCCCTGTAGAGCGTGCTGTATTAACTAATGCATGTGTAATTCCCCATTGTTGCTTTGAGGTAGTGTGGTGTTGTCCTGACTGTATTTTGGACGATGCTTGGTGACATGCTTGTCAGCTTAGTGTAGTTTCTTTAATGTTACATAGCTGCACTCATAGGTCTCAACTGTCCAGGTGTTCATAGGATGTAAAGTTGACTGGCTCATATATTCGGTCTGGTCCCCATGAAAGGGGTGTGTTTCTGACAGTTTTCAGTGGGATGATGTGTGGAATGGTCTCACTACATAATGACAGGCAATTGATTTCTCAGACATCTGATATTGCATTCAACATATGTTAGGACAGACAGTGTTACTGCAGCAACATCCTCAGTTTATCTACCCAATTATTGCCAAAGTGTCCCTACTTCCATGCTCTTGTCCCCCCACTTTGTTTGGTTGGTCCAGACCCCTTGTACTAAGGTGTCCTGAGCTGTGTGTGTGTGTGTGTGTGTGTGTGTGTGTGTGTGTGTGTGTGTGTGTGTGTGTGTGTGTGTGTGTGTGTGTCTGTGTTTGTGTGTGTGTATATTTGTTTTGTTCTTTTTCATACGTTCCCTTGCATGTATCTGTATTCCCACACATGTATTTATATATATATATATATATATATATATATATATATATATATATATATATATATATATACATATTCATACACACAGTGGTAGTGTTGTTACCTCACAGCAAGAGGTTCTCCTGTTTGATTCTTGGCTTGGGAGTGCCTTCTGTGTGGATCTGCATGTCCTCCCCATGGTTGGGTAGCATTCAAAAGACATGCGTGCGTAAATAGGTGTGCTTTTGTTGAAGGTTGGGCGTCGAGCTGGCACCTCGGCTTTGTGTAAAAATCTACTGCCAATCATTAGCGGACTGGAGTTCTGCTGTGGTGACCCCTTACCGGGAAAAAGCCAAAAGACAAAGACAAGACACACACACACACACACACACACACACACACACACACACACACACACACACACACACACACACACACACACGTTGTATGCCTCTATTGCATGATATGTTTGAAAAAGCAATGTTCATTCCTATAGCTTAGATGGTGTAGTGGTACATTAGTCTGATTATAGTGTACAGAATCAGGGGTTTGAGACTTAGGACTGATGTTTTTTTTATTAATGTTAAATGACCAGAATGCATGATATGTTTGTTAAAGCATTACATATTCTCACAGCTCAGATGGTGCAGTGGTATGTTGCTGTGATTGTAGAGCACAGCATCCCTGGATTAAGACTTGACAAGCTGATTGTTTTGTTGCTGGGAAAACAAGGTCTGATGGATACAGAGCAATTAAGGCACTTGTAAGCAGTTGTAAGCAGGTTTGCTTGAAGTTAAGTGATGCCAAGCTACGGTTAATCAGATTTAAATTTACTTAGTGCCACTTATTCATGCTTACCCTTGCACTAATGTCTTTACAAGAAGAGAAAAAGGGGTGAGAGGAAAGTGGTGAAAAAAGGAGCATACAGAGGCAAGTACATTATGAAAGGTAGCTAGGGATGTGCAGGACGGGTGTAGGAAAGGTCCATAGCTGCCCATTTCTCCTTCAGCAACAGCTGTGAATTTATACAGAATTTGGAGGTGAATTTGGACACTCAAATCCTTGAGAGAGGGGTGAGGACAACAATAATGTGTTGTCAAGCCAATTGGATCAGATTACGTGTGTCCAGTGGACACATGTGCAAAATGGACAGCTATGTATGGGGAGTGATTTTTGTTTTGGGGAACAGATGCCATTTTTTTAAGGTGAGAGTGGGATGTTAAAGAAGGATAGTAGGTATATTTGGGGAGGTAATTTGGGTAGGAAGACAGACAAGACAGACAAGACAGCAGTCAGGAGCAGTATATGACACATGTGTGGTGTAAACACCTTGGACAGGGAGGGTGGTTCAGAATCAGATGCCCATAAGCCCCCAAATGGATACAGTTGGACTGAGGTCCCCATCCATGGGCAGTCACCACTGCAGCTTCATGACCCCAAAGGTGGGTGTGCTGGGGGCTAGACAGGATGGGCAGGCTGACCCTCATGATGCACCAGGCAGTCCTCAATCTGGTACAGCTGTCCAACAGACTCCTTTTGAATGGTGCTATGCACAAAGCCCCGGACCTGGCTACTGGTGACCATTTCCTGTCCATGCCTGCTCCCTGGGGGGATGGGCCCTGTCCTTGGTAGCAGTTCCACCCAAAGCTGGTGCAGGACCACCAGATGAGGGGGCCCTGGGTTAGGTCCCAGATGTGCTGGGGCCCAGTCCCACGGCCAGATGATGCGGGACAGATGGATCCTCCGGGATCTGCTTTCCCAGACATGCAATCATGTTGAGGTTTTACAAAATATGTTGGTTAGTCATGAACAACACATTTCAAAATTAGTTATAACAGCATGCATGGGTCTTCCAATTGAGTCCATAACACAGATTCGAAACAGTTGCATAGCAAACAGAACACAGGCATATATGGAACCACAGTAGGCATTATAACAGCATGCAAGTTACATTGATAGCAACAGGCCACCAATGATAGTATTTAAATGGGGAACATTAATAATCAAATGATTCAATATTTGTAGAACAATAGGACACATGTCCCAACAGTAGGTTTGGAGAAAAACATACCTGTTGACTATGTGCATGAATTATTGGTGCAGATAGGGTGGGGGAGAAAGAGATGTCAATTAACAGCTGTATAGGCTTCGATTGTTTACATCTGTACTGATCATTACTCTACTCATTACTCTCCAGGTATTACCTCACTTTATATCTACCTATGGCCAGGGGTTGGGCAGTGGAATGTTTGTACACAGTGTATTACTAAAGCATTCTTAAAGCTAATACATACATTTCCTTACTTGGCAGACCTGTGGAGGAAATTTCTGTTAACACTACCTGACTGTTTCTACACATATTCAACGTTACATATGTGACACTGACAGGGATGCCCTGTACTCATGCTGTGTGTACATGCTACTGCCATACTCCAAATGGATTTCAACCTGTCATCTTGGGTTTTGGCAGCGATGGCCACTAGCTATGACAGCATGACACTTGAGGGACATTTATCGGAAGAAACCCCTTGGTGTATGCATTTATCATGCTGTCATTTGCAGCCTTGGGGTTGGACAGTGGAACTGTTGTACACAGTGTATTAGTACAGCCTTCTTACAGCTAATAGAAACATTTCCTTACCTGGCATAACTGTGGAGGAAATTACTTTTAACACTGCCTGACTGTTTCTATGCATATTCACATATTATTGGGTGAAATTATGCATACAGCTTACTACCACTCCTGGGATTCAACCCATGCCTGTTTGTGCAAAAGGGTACAGCAAGGATGTGTTTCATGACAATGAGCTACTGAAAAGGTGCTTTATCTTGCTTGACTGTTTTCTGCCTAATACTCTTGGTTGGAAAATTTGACCTTGTAATTCTGAAATTCATGCATGGCAGATGGTTCTTGTACTGTGTATTAACACTTTGACAGATTACAATCTGGAACGCAATGGTTAACACAAAGCACTGCTGTAGGGGATACAGTATAATACTTTATACATAACTATTCAGGGATCAGATCTATGGAACATTTCATAAAGTTGATCTCCTGTTTTACAACTCCACAATCTTTTTCAGACGAGCCTCAATTAATTCATGCTATCAGAGCCATAGTTGCTGTGCATAAACTTTACACATTTAGATTCATACCACCACATACCAAAGTAAATGCAACAGTCTGTAGTTTTTCATTATAGTGAAGGGTACTGTCACTTTTATTGATAGATAGCCTGTACATCACTAGTACTCTGCTAACGTCTTTTACTCACAACACACAGTACACATTTTAGCCTACTGGCAGTTGACATTCTACTCCTTTCTAGGTATTTACCCTGAATACTGCAAGCTAGATTTGTACTCACCAGCCATCCAGTGCAGCCTTAGCAACCTGCTGGCATGGGCATCTATGTTCACAGCCCTCTCCTCTCCGGCTGTACAGGAGATAAAGAAACATTTATACATACCTATCGATTACATATGCAGGCTGGACTTTGGTAAACACTAATTGATACTGATACTTACACACTTCTGGGACATTCTGTGCCCATGCTTCTTGGGTCCACTGGTCCAAGAGTTCCCTCTTCCTACACTTGAGGTCAGCAGAATGGTACTGGGCCTACTCACCAGTTCGAGGGATGCCAGTAGCATTGGTGAGATCATGTGTGAGACGGTCCCAGGCCTCCAATTTGTATTGTGAGCCCTGGTACTGGTTCTGCAGCAATCTCTCTTTATGGTCTTTCATTAGGAATCCAACCATGCCCCAGTGCTGTGCCCGAAAGTGCGATCCCTCTCCTACTCCAGCCATAGTGCCTGCAAAGATGAGCTACAACTGGTTATGGCTGTATTCCTGCCAGCAAGGTTTAAATATGGCCAAATTCCTGCCCTTTGCTGTCATTGGACCATTTTGAATATGCTGAGCTGAGCTAAGCAACATGCAAACCCGCAAAGGTTTTGCAATGATTAAAGGGTTAGATGGTGAGCATTGTTTACCAATGCGCAAATCCACTTAGCTGGGCTACTTATTGCTTAGCATTTACATTTAAGCAATGCTTACTTAGCATAGCTGAGCACTACTTAGCATTGCTCATATTTCATTTTATAGAGTATCAGGATTGTGGGATTGATTCATCATTACTGACATATTATAATTTTATGTTTACCTTCCATAACATCCCCCTATATGCTTTCATTACATTATACTCTTGTGTGAATATACAGTATATGGGACACTTGTGTTTATATGGAGGTTTCACATCTTTTCTATACTCACACTACCCTGGTTGACACATTTACTACCTAATTAAAAAAAAAACGTTTAATACTGCTTTCCCATATAAAAGTGAATAGACTGTATTGAACCATGAATGACTGCATGAAAAATGGAAGCTTTAACCACTACACTATCTTCCTTTGAGAATGTTAGCTGTATATTTCTATTTAGCTCCTTGGGATGTTTAAGCTATGCTGAGCACAGCTGCGCAAGGTGCACACTCACTCAGCTATATTTAAACTTTACTTGGGATGGAAAAAAATAAAATGTATGGGTTTTATTTTTTTTTTTTTTACTTTAGGGATATGCACATACCTATCAGCCTCTTAGGGCAAGACCTCTGTACAACTACATCATACATGTACATGGTGCAATGTATAATGGTGTCAATCCACGTATGGACAGGACATATTGTCTATGCCCACAGTGTCACCTATCTAACTGCAAGCAGCTGCATATGGCCATACTGGTAACTGTACACACACACAGCTAGGAAAACATCAGTTATCTCACTGCTAGGATAATGGATGCAGATAATAGTACAAACCTATATCACTCTTCAGGCCACAGATACTGTTCAAAACAAGCCTAGTTTGTGTAATTCACAAGTACAGTGCCTGCAATCACTTATACAACAGATTGAACTTGTGGTGCAAGCAATAAGTACTGTGATCTATAGTGTAAAAGCTTTGACAGGTAGGGGTTCTAATCTCACTGCAGCCCACTATGTCTGTGTTTATCTGTATATAACCCCTGCAAAACAACATACATGTTTTGGGCCCATAACTTTGTTCTGGCTTCTACACTGCCCTGTTCTACAAGGCCTGATGATGTCAGGCACTTTAATATAACCAGCTGAGAAGGTAGTAGCAAGACTTAAGCTGTGGCACATGCAATACATTCTCTGAACTTTAATGTGTCATACTAGATAACGGGTTTCTAATCTCACTCCAGGCTACTTGGTGCACATGTGTGTGTATACCCCTGCAAAGCAACTGCCAAGCCCTCATGGGCTATCCACCTGCAATTGTTATGCACTTTTTGTCCCATAACTTGCTGCTGGCTTCTACACTGCCTTATTCTACAAGGCCTGATGATGTCAGCCACCTTAAGACTACCAGCTGACAGTATAGCAACAAGACTTAAGCTGTGTTCCATGCAATTACTAGTGTAATCTATAGTTCATAAGTCTAGAAAGGTAGGGGTTCTAATCCTGCTCTGCCCAACATAATGCATGTATATATCCATGTGGCGTACTTATGATAACTGGTGTAAAGTAGACATATGTAGGGTTTTGCATCATTTTATTTGTAGTGGGTGATGTGGCCCCTCAAATGACTGATAAAACAAGGCTTGCTGATATCAATAAGCATTATATGTTCTAAACTGAACCACGGTGCTATATATAAGTCCTTCATGTAGAATAGGGCCCCATTTTTAGCTGTTGAGATGGACATCACTGGGGTGAGGAGACATCATCACAGAGGGTAGGTCTGTAGCAGAAACCTTTACATAGAGCTGTGTGTACCACAGGCTGCAGCTGCCATTGCAGGTAGTACACATAGGCAGTGAGTGTGAACACTTTGCAGTGAGTGACCCTTCCTGCAGGCCTGTGACATTCTTCAGTGAAAGCAGTGGTTTACTTTGCAATGCTTTGTGGGGATGATGAGTACATGAATCATTCATTAATTGCTGTCTTCACAATAATATCATTGAAATACAACACAATACTGGATTTGAACCCAGGACTGTGTGTGGCAAAATGTACTGCATGCAAGGCATTTAACAGACTGAGACACTGCTACATTAATTGTATTAGCAAGATGTAGGTGGACATATACAGAATGTGACATGCATTTGCTATATCCATCAGTATGTGCATGGCTTTATATGGATGCATTTCTGCACCAGAGTCCCAGTTGAATATGTATTTTGCCATGTATGACTTACCAGGTCTCTTTCGAAATGTTGGAGATAAAAGGGCACATTTACCTGCTATCACAGGCCTCAGTTACATCCATTATCATGTGTTTGGCTGTCTAGTGGTGTACTATTGCACCGGAGACCAAAGTGCACTCCCATTTATTCCATTACCTTTCATTCTAGTTTGTGTGGTGTGGCACAGTGTGCAGCTCCACTGAAACATGCCTAATGACTGTAATTGGGAATCTCTATGTTTTGTTTAAACCACCTGTTTTATATAAGAGTTATGTGGCATGGCGGGTTAATGCAGTGTGCTGCAGGTGTGACAGGCGTGGATCCAAAACATGGCAGAGGTATTTATTTTGTACAAATATGACAATGTTTTTTTTTGTACTTGTCTTATAATGTTGGAAACACATGCAGTTCTATTTAGCTGAGCTTAGCGAAGCTGTTCGATGTGGTGGGTCGCACAGCTGTGTGCTAAAAATATTAAGAAAAGAAAAATGAGAGATAAGATAGTAGTGAAATGGGGGCAAGCAGAGGGAAAACATAGTGAAAGGCAGGGAGGGATGTGCAGGAATGGTGTAGGAAAGAATCATAGCTATCCATTTCTTGTACAGCAACAACTGTGCACTTTGACAGAATTTGTAGATGAATTTGGATTCTCAAACCCCAGAGAGAGGACTGAGGACAACATAACTGCATTGTCACATCCTTTGGACCGAATTACGTGTGTTTATTGGACATGTGTGTGAAATGGAGAACTATGTATGGGACAATTTTTGGGGGGGACAGGTGCTCATTTTTTTTTAAGAATAGAGTGGATTGTTGTGGAAGGGACATAGGTATGTGTGGGGGAGGTAGGTTGGGAAGATGAGGATGCATTTGCAAACAGACAAAGGAGACAAGACAGCAGACAGGGGTGGTGTGTGACATGAGTGGGCTGGACACCTTAGATAGGGAGGGTGTTGAGGAATCTGAGTCCCATGTGTCTCCAAACAGCAGTAGTGTGAGTAACATCCCCACTCATGGGACTGTTGACACTGATCCATCACTTCCCTGAGGGCGGCTGTGCTGGAGGCTGCACCACCAGGGTGGCCAGCATACCTGGTGCCACAGTCAGTTGAGGAAAGGTAGGGGGATCAGCCCGAACCAGCCTACCTCGATGTGCTGTGATAAATGAAGTATAGCAATATGTTATGGTTAGTAACAACCAAACCAATGTTAGTATCAACAGAATCAAACTCCATATTTATTCATCCAAATACATATTAATGAATAATATGTGCAGCACAACATTATGTAACATAACAGTCAGTATGGTAACATCATGTCAGTAAAAAGAAAGTAAACCATAGGTCTAACAAAACAGTTTAACAAATATGTTAATATTGCATCATAATAAAATATAATAATCAACCACATTTTCCAATATATAGTTTAACAAACTATATTATTAAATCACAATAAAATATATCAATAATGAAACATATTTTTTCCAAAATATAGTTATTTTAACAAAATATGTTAATATGAAAGCATAATAATAAATAACAGTAATAAATAAAGGAAGATAAGGGGTGGGGAGAAAAAAAAAATTTCCACTACTAAATCACAGATTCTATCCCTCAATACACTGAAATATGTATTCTAGTGGTATGTAATGTCAGGTTTGAGTATAGTGACTACAGTTCTATAACTGATGTAGCATGTACATACCTCTCAAGTTGTTAGTATGGCTCAGTATGGGCCAAGAAGTAACAAATGCAGGTACACCACTACACAGAACAATTTCACATAATGTTGACTTACATAACTACTCAGGTGTTATGTAAATGGATTTGTTAATGCATTGCATTCCAGGTAATAATTTATCTGCTAATCATGTGACAGATGGATTAGGCAGTTTTAATTACATTATGAGAAATCATGACACTTGAGAGGTATGTTTTTGTACAGTAAGTAAACTAGACAGCCATCATGCCTTAGTTGGCAGGCATGGGAGTAGAACCTAATAGCTGTGATTGCAGGGAACATCTGTAAATAATGTAATAATTGACTGCAGCAACTTAGTACAGACATGGAAAGGATACAGCCATACTGGGATTACACAGCTTTATTGCTTTATTTATGACTTAGTGCTTATGAACACATTCTTGGTATTGATGTTAACATTCTGTGAAATCTAAACACACTATCTGCTCATAATATGGGCCACCTCACACATATATTTGTTACATTCCTAGTGAGAGAAAAAATGTGAGCATTACATGACTGATACTGAAAATTTAGTGATACACATCACTGGATTTGAACCCATGACTATGTGCGGAAAAATGTACTGCATACAAAGCATTTAACAGACTGAGCCATTGTTGACTACTGGATGACTGATACTTGCCTGGAGATCACCTGGAACTATACTATGTTTGTCTTTTCCTGGTTAGGAGTCACCACAGCAGAACTCCAGTCCACTAATGATTGGCAGTAGATTTTTATGGTGCCGAGTTGCCAGCCCGACACCCAACCTTCAGCAAAGGCACACCCGTTCACGGATGTCTTTCAGAGGCCACTTGACTGCAGAAAGTACATGCAGACTCCCAACAGTAGACATTCCAGCCAAGAATCGAACAGGTGAACCTCTTGCTGTGAGGCAACAACACTACCACTGTACCACCACAGAATTAAACAATACAAATTACAGTTCATTCCTCTGACATTTTAGTACTATTATAGTGTTATAGTAGACTGCAGTGACAGTAGAACATGCATGACTGATACTGGCCTGCAGACAACCTTGGACAGTACTTTGAGTTGAGCAATGCAGTTTGCAGACCATTAGATTTGCTGGCTACAGCTAGTAGAGTGTTACATTTGACCACAGCAACATTACCATAGACAATCTTTATTACCATAAATGCTTTACTCTTTCTTGCTTATTGCACTAACGTTAACATGCTCATGGCACAACCTGGCCAAGCGTCTGGCATGGGACTCAACATTGCGAGCCCTCTCAGCTGCAGCTGTTGGGAGAGAAGCACACCATTATGCATACCAGTTTTGAAGACATTCTGTAGAACAGAGAGCGTGTGTGCTGTATCTTTAAGAAGCATTTTAAGGACTGAACATGCATATAAATAGCAAGCACATGTTAGCTTCAGTGCCATTTTGAGACTGCAGCTAGAGATTGAGCATGTATGAGTGTAATAGCTAGTTTGTATATAAGTTTATGTAACTTAAAGTTATTAAGCCACGAATTAACAAAAATATAACCACAAAGAATAAACAAAATAGAAACCAACAGGACTGAATGGTAGAGTCAGAACACAATCCACATGAACTCTGATGAACAGAGGTAACATGTTTATTGGTGCTTCCTAGTACCTAGGCTAACGAGGCTTCAGCAGGAATAAAAATCCACACCTATACATCCGCTTTTGATAGAACCTCCAAATTACTTAATTATGTGCCAATACATTCATTATTCAATTATTTAATTAAATTCTTTAAAAACAGTTTAAGTGGCATACAATAAAAAAGAAGAACAAAGAATTTCGTCAAATGGAAACACTTATATAATTTATGTAAGACCAAAGAATTAAAACATATTAACATTTAATTCCTGGTTCAATCCCTTAGGGTGAAGTGTATAAAAATTAATGATAAATTTTGTCTCATGTTGCATAAGCTTTTTCAAAAAATCCTCTCCCTGTATGTGTAAAGGCTTTGCCAAAATGCAAAAAAATAAACTAGCCTCTGAACCCTCATGAGCCATGAGTCTCCTAGGTGTTCCATTATTCTGTTTTTAACAGTCCTCTTGGTCTGTCCTATATACCACTTGGTTGGTGTGCATCCACAGCCAAGTATGTAAACCACCCCACATGATCTACAAGTAAAATGGTCCCTAACTACATATCTAATGTTACTGATTTTAGTCCCATTCAATTCTTTAATCTGCTGCAAGCCTTACACCTACCACATGCAGAGCTGCCCCCTCCAATTCACTTTAACCATGGGTCTCCTCATATTTAGCAATTCCTTTAAATTAAGGAATGTGCTATAAGAGAAAATTACCACCTTCTGGAACAATTGCCCCACATTTTCGTCTTCAGAAACAATGGGCCAAAATCTGTCCACAAGTTTATTAAGCATTGCCGATAACAGATAGAATTTGGAAACAAAAAACATTCTATTCTCTTTATCCTCCATTCTTGACCATCCTATAGCTATTCGCCTATCACCAGTGTCCCCTACACCAGTTGAGCCCAAAACTTTACCTTCAGCTTTATCCAAACAATCTAATGTATATCCTGTATTAAATAGTTTTTGTCTGATCTTCAAATATTTCCCCGAAATCAATGATTTATCATATGTATTGTTGACAATACACTTGTATTCTCCATACGGAAGTGATTTTAACAGGTGTGGTGGGTGCTTGCTCTCAGCCGACAAAAAGTTGTTAGCGGCTTTCAGTCCTGTTGGTTTCTATTTTATTTAAAGTTATTAAGCCTAAATCCTGATGTGTTTGTACATAATAAAGCTACTTGAACAGAACCGATGAAGTCTCATCTATTACATCCTGACTAGATGAGCGACATGGTGTCAGAACTGGGATTCCAGAGGCTGCTTTCCACAGCTATGAGGTGTAGAGTTAACAGTGAAGGTAAACCAAGAGAAATGAGCATGAAAAAGAGCCAGAAAAGAATTAAAGGTAATGAAAACTTGCATGAACAGTTTATTTTATAAAAAAGATAAAACAGAGCATTACAAGGGCACAGACAGCATTATTAAACAAGTGAGAGGCAGAAAAGGTTTACTGATTAAACAAAATGTTTAAAATTAAATTATTTGATAAAACAAGCATCAGAAAAGTACATAAGAGGTTTGGAATTACCTCAGAATTGTAGAACGGGCATGCTAAGACAAAATGAGCATATTTAAAGCAAAACGGGAATGTTTAGAGTAAAACGAGCACACGAAAAGTATAATGGGCATGAAAAGAGATTAAATGAGCAAACAAATATAATAAGGGCAAAAAGGGCACATTAAGCATAAACAAAGCAAGGCAACTGCATGTTTTTTGGCAAAGTGCTGTGTTTTTGCATAAACTACTATTTTGCATTAATTGAAGCCCAAAATAGCATAACTAGAGTTATTCAAAGTATTTCAAAGTGTGCAAATGTGCTTACAGCATGTGTTTATTACTGTGCATGTATTCTGAAGAGTTTGTCTGCAAAGTGCAGTTATTTTATGAAGTACAGTCAAGGTACAGCCATTTCCAAAAGTTTGTTGTGCTGGATATGTCCATTCATGAAGTACCGCCATTACAGAGTGTTTCTTGAACTGTAAAGAATTATCTAGCAAAGTGCCACCATTTTGGAGATGTTTCAGTATGCCATGTACTGTTTATTTGCAAAGTGCAGTTACTTTGAAATGTTTCTTACTCTGGGCTTCTTCTCCCCAGTTCATTTGCCCAGTGCAGTTATTTTGAAATGTTTCTTACACTGGTGATTTCTTGCAGTACAGTGATTTCAAGAGTATTGCCATGCCCAGGAGACTTATTTGATAAAGTTCAGTTATTCAAAGACGTGTGCTATAATGAATAGTTATAAATATTGGCATACATTTCTGACATAAATATGTAAATGTGTGTGTGTGTGTGTGTGTGTGTGTGTGTGTGTGTGTGTGTGTGTGTGTGTGTGTGTGTGTGTGTGTGTGTTCATGCATATTTGCAAAACCTGGTATGTGTTAATATGTCAGATGGATTTTAAAAGTCCTCGCCACTCGTATTTGATCAGAATATTGCAGAGAATTGGAGAATATTTGAGCAAGAGTACATTACTTTTATACAAGCAGCTTATTCTGACAAAGATGCATGCATTCATTTTGTTAAATCTAACTGTGTCAGCGGCCATTGAAAGAAAGCATTCATTTGTGTATGCGCCATGAGTATATGAAGGAGAAGGTGAAAACTGCTATATTGTTGAACAGGCTGAATCAAGGGAAGACCCTGAGTGTTTGAAGTGAAAATTCAGAGAAAAGTATAACCCCCAGACAAATATTACATTAGAGAGGCATCTGTTTTACAAAAGAGATCAGAAACCAGGGGAAGCTTTTGCAGCTTATATTACTGACCTAAGGCACAAAGCTAAAATGTGCCGGTTTGGTGACTTAAAAGATGAGTTGATAAAGGACAGGCTTGTGTGTGGATTAATAGTGCTGCTGTGAGAAACATTTTGCATCGTGACAGTGATTTAATGCTAAGCAAATCTACTGAGATTTGTCAAATCCATGAAGTTAGAGAAAGGCACAAAAGTATTGCTGTAAGTGATAAAAGCATGGTTTTGGCAGGCTTCAGAGCAATGCAGACAGCATGCAACACCTGGAAAACAGAAGCAGGCATAAGCACATGGCAACCACAGCCCCTGCGAGTTCCCCAGGGAAACCACATAGTTTTCCAGCAAGTTCTAAGAAAGGAGCATGCTCAGTGCAGTATAAGCATAAATCAGTAAAACCCAAATCTAGCTTTATAGTTAACTGTTGGAATTGCGGTGCTAATCATGAGTCTAGAAGAGAAAAATGCTTATCATTTGGTCAGCAATGCCACAAGTGTAAAAAATGGAACCGTTTTCAAATGTTTTGGAAATCAAGTAAACCTCATACAGTTATAAAGAAATGTCACTCAAAAAAGCAAGTTGATCATATAGAGTACTGCAATTCTACTTTTTGTGTAGATGGTGTATCAGTAATTGGTGAAAAGTTTGATGTGGCAAAGAACAAAGTATTTTGTACTGTCTAGATCAATGGTAAATTCACCAAGCTCAAAGTAGACAATTGTTTAAAGTGTAATGTTATGTCAGTAGACTCTTTTGCTAAAGTAAGAGCTAGTGAACAACTCAATGTGGCTAGTAGTGCGAAAATTGTTGCTTATGGAGGTGAAGAAATTCAACCTGAAGGCTCAGTACTGCTTTCATGTTTTTGGCTAGCAACTGTTACAGCTTGTTATTCATTATAGTCTGAAAACCTGTGCAATCATTATTTGGTCTCAGAGATAGCTTAAGAATGGATCTGCTTTCTTTTACCTAAGAAGTTCATTATATAAGCACATATCCTAGTTCCAATTTTTATGAAACCATTTTTTCAGAGTATACTGATGTTTTCGATGACAAGTTGGGCAAACTTCCAGTAGTGTATTCTATGAAGTTAGACCCAGAGGTTAGTCCAGTGGTCAGACCAGCAAGAAACGTTCTGATAGCTATGCAAGATAAAGTTAAAGCTCAGATGAATAAAATGGTGTGGCAAGGTGTTATTTGTCCAGTTACCGAACCAACCAAATGGGTGTCATCCATGGTAGCAGCCTACAAGAAAGGTTCAGATGAAATCAGAATATGTATTGACCCAAGAGATTTGAACAAAGTATTAAAGAGACCACATCATCCAATGTGTACAGTCAAAGAAGTAGCAGCCATAATGTCAAATGCCACTGTTTTTCCTGTCTTGGATGCAAAAAGTTCATTTTGGCAAGTGATGCTTGATCACAGATCCTCATTACTGACTACTTTCAGTACCCTGTTTGGCAGATACAGATTCCTAAGGATGCCATTTGAAACAAATTCTGCAAGTGAAGTCTTTTAGCGTGCAATGGAGCAATTTTTTTCAGGTTATCTGTGTGCCATAATAGTAGATGATTTATTGGTTGGAGGCAATGGTGAAGAAGAGCATAACAGAAACCTTAAGAGAGTTCTAGAAAAAGCAAGTGAAGTGAACTTAAAGCTCAATCCTCTAAAGTGCAAATTCAGACTACTAGAAGTTACATATGTTGGTCATTTATTTACCAGCACTGGCTTGAGGCCAGACACGGCTAAGCAAGCAGCTATTCTTGAGATGCCATCACCTGATAATGTTCAAGCTTTACAGCATTTTCTTGGCATGGTCATCTATTTGTGCAAGTCTATACCAGACTTCAGTGAGTTGACAGCACCTTTGAGAGAGCTGATGCACAAAAAGGTTACACAGTCTTGGTTGGAACAGCACCAGAAAGCATTTAAAGACCTTAAGCAGAAAATTGCCACCCCACCTACATTAAGATACTATGAAGTTAATAAATCAGTAACTCTTTCCTGTGATGCTTCAAAATTTGTCTTAGTGCAGTTATTCTTCAAGAAGGCAGACCAGTAGCCTATGCATCTATAACCCTTACCCAAACTGAAATGCAATATGCTCAAATTGAGAAAGAACTTTTGGCAATGGTCTTTGCATGTTCAAAGTTCATGACTATATTTATGGTCCAGCTATTCAGATTGAAACTGATCACCGACCTCTAGTTACTATTCTAAAGAAGCCTATGCATTCAGCTCCAGGGAGATTACAAAGAAGGATCTTCAAATTGTAAAAGTACAACTTCAAAATGGTCTATACAAAAGGCAAACTTCTTTATCTGGCTGATACCCTATCCAGATCACCCAGAAATACAACAGAACAGCTTGATGCAGAGAATTTTGACTTTGATGTAATGGAAGTGTGCAATTTTTCTATCACAAGACTTGATGAGCTGAGAGATCATACAAAGTCTGATCCAATTTTGCAGAAACTCAACCACTACATTAATGTTGGATGGCCGTCAAAGCAATCACACCACCTAAAGTACAGACTTATTTTCCTTACAGAGACGAGATGTTGATTGAAGCTGGCATTATCTTCAAAGGTCCAAAAATTGTTGTTCCTGATTCCTTACAACATGAAAAGACCCAGATTTTGCATTGTGGTCACCCAGGTTCCGAATCTACCAAAAGAAGGACAAGAGAACTAGCATTTTGGCCTTCTCTATTAAAAGACATTGATAAAATACTTTCTTCTTGTTCAGTATGCAATAGTACTAATCTCACATTTGCAAAGAAAACCACTTCAGCTTAGTCATGTTTCTGAACTACCTTGGTCAACAGTAGCCACTGATATATTCGAGTGGAACAATCAACATGTAGACTCTTATTCAAACTGGTTTGAGATTGATTTATTACCTAACCTAACATCCACTGCTGTTATCACTAAGTTGAAATATCTTTTCTCAGTCCATGATAGTCTGCACAAAGTTAGTTCTGACAATGGTACTCAATTTACTAGTCAGTTGTTTCACAAATTTTCAAGAGAGTGGGACTTTGTGCATGTTACTAGTAGTCCGAATATCCACAGTCAAATGGACTAGCTGAACGTGCAATTACTTGAAAGGTCAAAGCATGACAATACCAATGTCTTTTTGAATTTACTTAGTCTCAGAAGTAGACCCTGTGATGGCTGACCTGCTCAGAGACTTGTATCCAGGCAAACCAGAACAACACTGCCTATTAGATCCAGTTTGTGGGGTCCTAAAGCTAAGAACAACATGACCATTAGAGCCCATTTACTCAGGAAGCATTCTTTCTAGAAGTCCAGCTATGATAAATCAAGCAGATTTCTTTGTCCATTGAAAGAAGGAGAGGAGACAGTGAGGATACAAACGGTGAAAGGTTTCGACCAGCTTGGTCAAGTAACATGTATATGTTCTGAGCAAAGATCCTACTTCATAGAATCTGAGGGTGTGGAGTACAGGAGAAATCGCAGACATTTTCGTCCTGTACCAGAACCTATATCACAGCATTGTACCTGTGATACAGACTCTAAATCTCAGAGCAATCCAGACAATGTCCCTGTTGTAGAACGTGTCTTAATTTCTACTTCCATTCCTGATGATATTCCTCATGTTCCTAAGGTTGAACATTCAACAGAGACAGTCCCAGTTGCTAAATCTGATTATAAATTTTATGTCACACGGTTTAGTCGTATTTCCAGACCTAGTGTAAAATACACAGTGACCTGGACTTGATTGTATATATGTGTATCTAGGTCTGTATAACTTCATGACAAAGAACTATTTGTATTGACTGCATGTCAACTGATATTGTTAGCATTGCATAACCTATTTCTCAAAGAGGGAGGAAGTAGAACAGAGTGTGTGTGCTGTATCTTTAAGAATTCTTTTAATGGCTGAATGTGCATATAAATAGCAAGCACATGTTAGCTTCAGTGCCATTTTGGAAGTGCAGCCAGAGAGTGAGCATGTATGAGTGCAATAGCTATTTTGTATATAAGTTTACCTAAGTTAAAGTTATTAAGCCTTAATCCTGATGTGTTTTGTACATAATAAAGCTGCTTGAACAGAACCCAAGAAGTCTCGTCTCATCCTGACTAGATGAGTGACATATTCATTTTGCATTTTGGTTAGACAGAGGAAGACATACTTACATATATGTGGAGCATTCCCAGCTCGAGCTTCCTGCATGAAGGTGTCCAAGATTCACCTCTTCCTCCTTTTCAGGTCATCAAAATAGTGACCACACTGCTCAACTGTGTGGGGAATACCAATAAGACTGGTGAGTTCCCTGGCCAAGCAGTCCCAGGCCTCCGCCTTACACTCTGAGCCCTGGAATCCACCCTGCATCAGCTGGGGTTCATGGTTTTTAATAAGAAGCCCAACCATGATCCTGGACTCCTGAATGCCCCACTGCTGTGCCTGAAAGTACACATCGTGGCCAACACAGCCAGCCATACCAACAGTTGATTTAACTCTAATGACTGTTGCAGAATTCCCTCCTATTGGGCTTAATATAGGCTGTTTTCCTGCCCTTACACATCATTCAGCAATATTGTCTATAACTCTCTTGGGTGGCGTAAGCCAGGGAACCTTATGGTTAGGCTTAGGTGGGCCTATAGCCTAGTACCTACCTATGAACCTATGAACCTATTCAAAAAGTGCTGTGTCACTTAGCAGCATGCAAACCAGTTAAGCGGAGACAAGCAGTGCAAAAATACATAGAATTGTGGTTTTAGCAAGACTTAGCACTGAGCAAACATTAGCAGCTATTCGCATATTTATGCACTGCTTAGCATGAATGAGCAGTGATAAGCAGAGCACAGCAGTGCCAAAATTCACAATACTGTAATGCAATAAAAGAAAAATAGCACATTTATTTGCAGACATATTCTGCCTGTTATAGACTTGAACCCCGGACCTACAACACTTAAGACTGTAACGCTACCCATGGAGCTAGTTGGACATTATAAATGCTGGTATATCTTCACATATACTACTAGACTACCTGTTAGCATTGCTGAGCACTGCACCATGCAAACACACTTAAACACACCTATAAATAAATAATTAATTACATACGGTTTCTATTTTTAGATGTCTGGCAGGTGTCTGCCATGTATGTATGAGCTCTGCTTGGCTTGGTTGCACTCCGTGCCATGCAAACATAAAGGAAAATGAATGAATAAATAAATAAATTTAATTATGATAATTAATTACATCCAGTTTCTATTTTTAGATGTTTGCCAGGTGTCAGCTGTCGATATGTGAGCACAGCTTGGCACTGTTGCACTCCACTCCACACAAACATGTAGGCTCTACACTGTGCCTAGACATATTTTATTAAATCCTAGGGCCAGACACACAAAAAAAATGAAAAGGAAAAGAAAACCAACTACTGGGACTAAGCAATAACAACAAAGACAACAAACTAGGCAAAGTGCCAAGTTTGTAAATAGTGACTAGCAAGATAACACACATCACATCAGAGCAATGCAGATGAGCAACTAAGGAAAAAAGTTAGCTTCAGGTTAAATAATGTGAGATTGGTGTAGAGGGATTCACTTTAGTCACCCACATCTGGATATAACTAGCCTTTGAAAATCTTGCCCTTAACTAGAACTTTAATATAATGTTAATTTACCTTTAATAACTGTGTTTTCTTTAGTATGCTAGAATGTCTCCACAGGCAAAGTAAATGAGATGCCAGATATTTTGCAAAGCATAATAAAAATAACACAAACATTTACAAGAAAGATTGCAGTGGGATTCATTTAAAATTCTGTCTTGTCATGAGCTTTTTCTTTTCCAAATGCAAATAGGTTTTCTCAGAACTCTCACTCTAAAAGGATTTAACCGAAGAAAATCATCTTAGATATGCACAGATGGTTATTAGCAAAAATAATATTACCACTGAAAGTGTCATGAAAAGAAAAAAATAAACTTCAGAGATTTCATGTCAGAAAGTGAGATCTATTAATTCTAACATAATAAACAGAAATATACTCAGATTATTTCTTGCAAAGAAAATTAGTTACCTGCACCTGCAGACAGCCACAATGTAATACAGAAGATGCACCTGACAATACATTATCAATGTGTTGCTATATGCTTGTAAACTTACAGGCACACCTGTCTTAGTGAACCATAGCCTCTGATGTAAGGCAGTTCTGTCACTTCTCATTTTCCATTTCAGTACTATCATACAATGGTGGCTAGAATGCTGTTAATTGCTCCTATTTGAGATCTATGTGCTTACATAAGACACAAATATGCAAAAAACAAAGTGGTGCTATGTTTCTGGCTATTTCCACACCATCCAGCATATACGATCATAGGAGATTACTAGGCTACTGACACAGAGATCATTTTAAGCCTAGCTATTTCATCCCAATGTAATACCATAGAAATGTTAGTCAATACCCAAGACTGCATTTAGTGATGACTCCCCATGTCCACGAGGGTTGGAGGCTCTATCCTAAGTAAGAATTTATGGTGCTCCAGCCACTCTTCCAGGTTACTCTTGAATAGTGTTATAGAGGTGCTATGTCTCATACAAATTGGGGGCCTGTTCCAAAGATGCAGCAGTCGCTGTGAGATAAATCTGTCCAGCCAGCATGTCCTATTTAAGCCACAAGCCATATGTACGTTCCTGGAGCAGGTAGTCTCAGTCCTGTTTGATTTATGGATATGTAACAAGTCATTAGGTTTGGGTTCTGGATTGCTCTGTAGGCCAGGCATAAGTCTCCCCTAAGTAGTCTATACAACACAGAGTATAATGACAGGGACTTTAGTTGGTCTGTGCAGGCACATGCTGGAGCCGCTTGATCTTCTTTTTAGAAGCCTCTGAGGTCTCTCTAATTGTTGCAGGTGCTTAGTACAGTACATACCAAATGGGGCATTATACTAATTTATAGGCCAGACAAGTGCTAAGTACAGGGGAGTTATAACTTCTTTTGATCTCAAGGAGATGCCTTTACTAATCAAATGTGCTATGTAGAAAGCTTTCTTTACTACAGTAGACACATGATGGTAAAGTTAAGGTGCAATCAACTTGTGATCCCAAGTCCCTTAGCACTTCATGGGTACGTAGGGTAATGTTGTTGATTTGATAGTGTGAGGGGACATTGTTTGTGCCAAAGGGAATGATGATGCATTTCTTTGCATTTGGTTTGAGACCGTGACTAATACAGCAGTTGTTGGTCCACATGAGACTCTCCTGGAGTATACTAACATCATTTGGGTATTCAGTGATTGCACCTAGTTTGCAGTTGTCAGCAAACTTGGTCAGCCACAACCCTAGTTTTGACCTGGACTTCTAAGAAGTTTATACTGAACAGTAGGGGGCCCAGCACTGATCCCTGTGGCACCCCACTGGTAACAGGTCTGCTGGTTATGTGGAGCCACCCACTTTGATAGTGTGCGTCCAGTTTGTGAGCCAGTTGGCAAACCATCTTACAATAAAGGGGTTTACATTCAGTTTGCTAAGTTTATCAGTAATGCCTGAATATGGGATTGTGTTCAAAGCCTTTGCCAGGTTGAGGTATGCTGTGTGCACAGATTTACTCTTGTCAATGGCCTTGGTCACATTTTCAAAGACATCCACCAGGTTTAACAGGCAGGATCTTCCCTTCATGAAACCGAACTGGGTAGGATCCAGGGTTTGGAGGTCACTTATCTTTTTATTTATGAGGTCCATAATGATACATTCCATGGCCTTACAGAAGAGGCTGGTCAGGCTTATGGGTATGCAATTCCCTGGGTCTGTTGCTAGACCACCTTTGTGGAGGGGAATAACTGTTGCTCTTCTCCATTCCACAAGAACAAAGCCTGTGGTTAGGCTATGATTGAAAAGGGTACTTTGCCTTTTTAGAAGACAGCCTGGGATGTCGTCTGGTCCCATAAAGGCTGTACTTTTTGCCTTGGATAAGGCTTTGAGGACCTGCTCTTCAGATATGTAGGGTTGGTGGGGGAGTTAGGGGGAAGGTTTGTCGCAACTTAGGAGAGGATATGGGAGTGAAATTTTTGCCAAACCTATCCACTAGCAGGTTTGCTATCTCAGTGTAGACAGTGTGTGTGATACCATTGCCCACTAGTTCTGCACATGCTAGAGTCCTACTCTTTAAGTTACATACATAGCTGTAAAAGGCCTTATGGTTATCCTTGGCTGTACTTGCTCAGTTTAGCTCAAATGAGCCCTTGGAGAATTTGACAAGTTGTCTTATTTGCCTGTTGAGGCTGAGGAGGGTGCTTTTCCATTGTTGGGGCCTTGCCTTTGTTTTCTTGGACAGCAATGTTTTCATTTATTGTAAAGTATGTTGATGCTGGAGGTCTGGCTTTGTTTATTTCTGATACGGCCAGGTTTATACACTTATGCAAGTGATTGTACAGGGCTTTAGTGTAAGCTTCAGCAGAGTTACTGAGTTATCACTTCCAGCTTTCGGTGGGGCTTGGAATGCATTTATACCTTCACCTAGGAGGATATAGTTTGCCATGGTGAAATTTTTTAGTCTTATTTCATCCTTTGTGAGTTATTGTGTTAGTGCTAGCTCGAAGGTGACTGATTTGTGGTTGGTTTCAAGTAATGAGGGTCCGACAGTTATGGCACTGCATCTGTCTTGACATGTTGGTGAGTACCAGATCCAGAATGTTGGTTGCTGTTGTGAGGGCATGGACAAGTTGTTCCAGGACATTTGAATTAACAAAGTCAAGAAACTTTTGAACTAGCGAGTTAGGGCTAGTATAGGTTTCCAAATTGATGGTGGGATAATTGAAATCCCCCATAACCAGTGCGTTTGGTAGAATTTAGATTGTCTCCAGTTTAGTCAAGTAGGCTTCAGGGGTGTTGTGACTCATGGAAGAGGATTTCTAACTGGCTATGACTTGAAAGAGGGTGTTACCCACCATAAACAGGACCTGCAGTAATGCCTTGGAATTGTCCAGTCTAACTAGACAGGAGGTGAATTTAGCTCTAATGTCAATTGAAACACCACCTCCTTTGGTTTTCACGCATTCATTTTGTGGTCTATAGGTGTAGAAGGCATTGTAGCCTTGCAATGCTAAGGTACTGTCTGAAGCCTTGAAGTGACTGCACAGACATGTACATCTTCTAATGATAGAAGTGCTTCCAGGGAGTGCAGTTTTTGGTTTAAGCTCCTAGCATTTAGTAGTATGACCCTTATTTTGTTGTAATTGTTTAATTTCACATTGATAATGTTGTTTTTGAGACCCCTGGCTAAAAATGTACTATGGGGGAGGCAAGAGCCTTTGCCAGCATATCTTAAGTTATAGATGGTTTCTGAAAAGTGGGCATAAGACAGCATGGTATGGTCCCTCGTGGACTCTTCCTTCCTTCTGCAGTGGTACAAGACATGTACAGGCTTGGCACGTTGAGCACAAGCACTGCTGCTTTTCATCATGGCAGCATTAGTGTCCTCCCTTTCAAGCAGAATGGGACTTCTTTCTTACAGAGGAGTGTATGAATTAACATGCACCAGGATCCAGGACTGAACATTACATGCAGCAACACCACATCTTCCCACAAAATAAAAAAAAAAAGACCTTTGTGTATAAGAAACATTCAGTTGCACGTAAAAATGTAAGCAGTTTTACTGGGGTGGCTTCACTCTACACAGCATACTTACTTAAATATGAAAACTCCAGAGCATTCTGACTGCAGAAAAAGATCAAACACTATCTCCCTGCATTTTCTAGCTGCAAATGGTTTCATCAAACTGCATATGAAGGTCATAAACAAGAAACTACAACAAAAGTTACTTGTCTCTTCATCTGAATCCCCTCAAAACTACTATATTCAAGGAGCACAAGAGACATCAAACAGTAAAACAACATAAGTCTTAGTCAAAACAGTGATCGTTTCTGTTAGTGTTCAATTACAAACTGAAAGCATTGCTGATAAACAAAAAAACTTACCTAAGAAAAAGGATACACACATAAGCATGTACGCACACACACACACACACACACACACACACACACACACACACACACACACACAAATCTATAATCATATCTATCTATATCTATCTATCTATCTATCTATCTATCTATCTATCTATCTATCTATCTATCTATCTAAGAAGGTATCAATACCATATATACATATGGGTGTCATTCATGGGCTCAAACTGTCAGGCATTCAAGCAGTGGAAAAACTAGCAAAAGACAATATGTAAAAAAAATTGCAAATTTCCAATATTTTCATGTTCAAGGTAGTGGTACAGCAGAGATTTGGAATTCCCCCTTTCTCTACTGTAGTGTAGTTTTAGAGTTGGTATAAATAAGTAACAGGGTGTGTGGGAGATGCAGGGTGGCTTGTCCACATACAAAAAAAAAGTTTGTAGATTTTCAGTGTTTGTATTTAGTACTTGAGTTTCAAAGAGTTTTTTTTTTTTTTAGATGGTTGGACTTGCTGTAAAATTGTAGGACAGTGTGGTTTAGGGGGTTTTCCTGTTTTCCCATGGTTATATTACCTCAAATGTAGTATATATAAGAAGCATGGGCTTGTGGAGGACACAACCCCCTTCCATGGGGGTGAAGAGTTTTTTTTTAATCTGCAAAAAGTTTCTTTTTCTTTTATTAATGTTTACTGAAATTTTGACTTTTATGTGCAACTGACAAAGTTCTGCCCATGACTTTGTTGTTCAAGTGTTGACAATAAACTCACATATATAGACGTGCATGTACATGCATATGCATATACATGTCATGGGGCTATGTAATGAGTTATCTAGTGCTATTTTGTTTGAAGATGCTTCATTGAAAATGACAAGGAAAAATCTTACTGAATGCTCAAATCATATAAACCTTTCATAATATAAAAAAAGACATAAGTTAATATAAAAATACTAAATATGAACTACAACGTCAAGTAATGTGAATGCATATTTCTTTATTTGCTTCCCTCAAATACAGTGAGTTGCATTATGTACCCCCTATCTAAATACATCAACTCCAAGACTGTGCTAACTCAAAGTAAAGGGAAAGTTGTCTTAGCAAAACCAGTTACTCACTTATTTCAAAATTGCTGTGACCATAGAGTTAGTGTATAGTGATGTGGGGGGATGGGGGTGGAGTAAATTCAACACACGGGCCAATTAGCGACCCTGCTAAAAATGTGTAGTCTCACCAATTTAAGATATGCTATTGATGATAAATGTTTTTATATTAGATTGCGGGCAGAATCCTGCTTCTTCAAACTGGGACAACATCCAAAAGGTAGAGGCCCATAACTAAGAATGTGGGCAGCAATAGCAGCAGTATCATACATAACAAAATGAAAGATATATGGGGGAAATGAGGTAAGTAAAGTGCAGGAAGGGAACACAGTCATGGAACCACCAAAGATAATGCATGCCCAAAGGTGAGGATAGGATGCAGGTGAATGAACCTGAAATTTGAGAAAGAAGGTAGTATAATCACATCACTACCCAGCTGTACACGATGAGCAGCTCAGGTGTCTGAAGGATGGATGCACCCATTCTGGGAGGTGGTGAGGGTGTGGACTTGGGTACACCTTGTCATTGATCCTGACAGAGGCCAGAAGCATACACAGGTGTGTTGTCAATAAGGGGAATAAGTAGTGGATATTGGCTGAGTTGTTGTGGAGGTGGGATGATAAGCCAGCATTTCCCCATTATACATCTACACCTGGATGTAACCGCTGTGCACAAAGGAAAAGAAAGTTAGAGCATAAGACAAAAACAGTCCCATGCAGCAGTACAACACTGCATAATCTCCTCAGTGGCCCTGGACTTGGGCTGGATATAGTGCATGGGAGGATAAGGTGGCTTTGTTAGGCCTGAGGAATGAGGAATGGAACTGCTGCTATCTGTGAAGTGTTGCATTGGTAAGAACATGTGATGTCTTCATTCTATGAACTTAGCTGCTGCCTCTTGGCACAGCATGCTTTCTGACTATTTCACAAAAGAGACAACAGATAAACACAGGCAGGTCAGATATCCCTATAGGACAATTCACTGAATTCTTCACTCCATGTATACCACTGCAGCTGACAGTGTGCTCACACTACAAGGCTATGACATGCTCCACTTCTGCCAATAATATTTTACGTGTGTCTCATAGAAAACAAAATCAAACTCAGGCTCCCAGCCTTTATGTTTCATTGCAATTTAACTGAGCCACATCTCAACCATGCAGATTAAAGAACAAAAGGAAATGCATTAACGGACACTGAAAGGGCACACATGCATGTGGGTAGTAAAAGTAAAGACTTATGTAAAAACATGCATTCAAAACCTTAAATTCTGTTCACTAGTCATTTGCAGGCCTAACTAATAACCCATGTTCAGAACTTCATTTTAGCATCAAAGATGGCAACACAAGACTGCGGTAGAGAAGCTATGCAATTTGGAGCCCAGGGTGAGACTCTCGTTTGGCACTCCCCCACCATGGGGTGGCACCCCTACAACATTTTTTTTACAAAAGCATAACCAAGACCAAAAACAGCAATCCAAATGGGAAATTTCATTGAATGTTTAAAGCATTTTCAGGGTAAATCATTTAACTGTCATGTGATACATAACCAAATACCTTGCTTTAGCAATTTAAATAACTCACACAGTTAGCTTTCCCTTAACATGTTAAACAAAAACATGAATGAGTGACATCATACTTTTGCTGAATTCACCATCTCCCCTCTCTATGATCCCCCATGATATATACAAGTATAAAAGGCCAATAACAATGTATCAGAGAAAAAGCTCTACATTACAAACTGCATCCAGAAGGAACCAATATAAATGGAAAATAAAGGAAAAATCGATGTACATTAATGCAAAGCAAAATACAATGATCTTGCAACAAAACCTTTCTCAGAAAATCCTTAAGGAAATAGCATTCATTCATTCAACTAATAATATTAGGCGAAAGCAGCCTTGATAAATTAAGAACTCATCTATACCCCCCATAAAGCAGCGTAGCATTTATTGAAAATTCAGTTTGTAAAAATAATCAACTAATAGATAAAAGCAACCTTGATAAATTAGTAACTCATTTCTATTCCTCCCCATTAAACAATGTAGCATTCAATGAAAGTCGGTCAATAAAAATAATCAGCTAATAGATAAAAACAGTCTTGATGAATTTAGAAGTCATATCTCTTCTCCCCCATTAAACAATGCAACATTCATTGAAAATCCAATCATTAAAAATAATAATCAACTAATAGTCAAAAACAACCTTGATGAATTAAGAACTTGTATCTTCCTCCAATGCCTGCCTACAGTGGCATAGCTAGGAGGGGGCATGAGGGGCAGTCCACCCAGGGCAGCACTTTTCCAGTCCATTCACATCACACTGCTGATGTGCCATACATGAAGTTTAAACGCTACTTTCGCATGCAAGCCTGAAGCCGAGTGGAAGTATATGTAGGGAATTCTGAGTGTGGAGCAAGTTCAACTGCAAACACGCAATTACAGAGATATTTTTAAGCAGCTCTCAGTGTATAGTGAGCATATTTCTGCAGCTTTAAGCTCTCAGTGTATAGCAAGCATATTTCTGCAGCTTTATGGGGAATTGTGTAGACAGGTGCTCTTGTGTGTGCATAAGTTCAACTGTAGTAAGCAAGTAAGGTGTGTGTATGAAATGCCCCAGTTAGGTGTTACTCAGACTCAAACCATGTACCTTGTGTACAGGGAGCAAGAGCCTGAATTCTCTACCCATTCAAGGAACTAGCTTGGAAATGTTTGGCTCACACTTTTTGTCTGTTCCTTCTAAAATTTGTGGTTTTCTGTCAAATCAGTGAGAACCAAATTCACTAAATAATGACATTTAAGTTTCAGTCTTCTTATCTTTCATGAAATGCATGGTAACACAAAATATTTTATTCTAGCAACTTTCTAAGGTTATACAATCAATGTTTAAAATGTGTCTCTGTTTTTGTACATTTGTTCACCACAATAAATTTGGCTTTTTTTAGATTTATTGTGCTGCAAAGTTGACAGATATAGTTGAATGTCAACTGGATTTTACAATGATCTCAGAGCTTCAGGGGAAGAGAAGTTTGTGCTGCTTATACCAAATTTGTTTGCATTGTTAGTAGAACAGCAGGTAGTATACTTGCATTTGGTGCAGAAGGCAGTAGGTTCTACTCCCACAGTATGTAGATGGATTGCTGATACTATACTGTGTTGTACTTTAAAGGGGGTGGATGTTACAGTTCTGAGAATGTCCTCCTTTGGACGAGACACCTAGTAACTACAAACCTGTTATCAGTTTGCCATTCATTTCCTATTGCGATATTACTAACTTATCATTTTTTTATGTAACATAGGCAATTTATTTTTCAAGGGCAGCAGGCACTTTATTTGTAGATGAAACATTGATATAAAGTTGTTTGCTAGCAGCAACCTTTTTATTAGTTACAAATCTATTTAATGTGGAATTATTTAGATGACTTTTACTTCTGCAGAGGTTGTGAATATGATGCCCGTGCCCTGGCCCAGCAATCAAGGAGCCTCAATCGTCACCACTAACACCAGAGTGGGCATCTCATATATGAGGAAAGGTTAACAAATATACACAATAAAGTGCAATTTCCCATAAGATCACACAGAGATCACAGTCAGTTCGGGGCTGGTTGATCCCTTGCTCTCCAAGTCCCTAATAAGACTCCCCACTGGCACAGCTATAGGGTTCAGATCTCAGCCTAGTGGGCAAGCTAAAACCTCTAGCACCCTCTCTATCCAACCACTGCTTCATGTCCCTCCCAAGTAGCTGACACACACACACTCACACACTTTGAGAAGAGTTTATACAACCACACAGACACTCCTGGGGCAGGCTGGTACAGGTTCTTCAGCTGTGCCCCCTTTTCCCAGAGTATACAGTAGTACCTTGCCACCACCCACTAAATATTATTAGGTACACAAAGGCCCTTAAAAGGGTGTTCAGTTATTACTATGCTATATTATTATCCAATTGGTAGTATAACTAAACAGTTAAGACTTATTAGAGTGACTTAGTACAGTACTCACTATAAATATGCACTGTACTCTAGAGCTTAACTTATCTCTACACAAAACAGCCACAGTTGAAATGTTTTAAAATATTTAATAATAAATAATACAAACGCAAGACAATACTTCTTACTACACAGTGCTAGTCAAGAGTCCAGAGATCACAGAATCTTTCTAGTTTCTAGCTATTTCTAAGAGAAAATACAGTTCTAAAATAACTTACACATATAGAGCATAAGGCAGTGCTGGTAAAGTTGGATGGTCAAGACAAAAATGCTTAATGCTTTCTGATTTTCTCTGTTTAAACTGAAATTGTAGTCCTTGTTCCCATTACATCATTTTTTCACACTTTCCTGGGATTCCCAGGCTAACAGAAACTGCACTCTTGTTATCTTGCACCTGCAGGCAACTATAGCCATAAAAGTCATTCCACATGTAAACTCTAGTAATTATTCCTTAAGTTAAAACAATAGGCAGGATGCTTCACTACATACTCATCAACTCCAAATTGTAACTTCAAAGGGAACGACATGAAAAATTTTAACTTTCAGGACAGACAAGAAATGCTTGACTTAGCTTTCTTTACAGCAGAGGGCAATGTTACTACATTGTTTTAAGTTCAACATTTCACAGCGTATTCTTTCATTTAAGAAAACAAGCTTGTAGTTTCCATTCATAATTACAAATGACAGAATTATGTACCAAATTCTATCTGGCTAGGCTGGCAGCTTTCACCCCCCCCCCAGAGTACTCAAACTAGTTTTTCAAGTGACCTATGAGAAACGCTGTTTGAGAGGGTCAGGTGTATCTGAGTATACCTGTCCCATTCCCTGTCTTGATAGCCCACCTGCATTGGTATTGCTATTCCCACTGTGGTGCTGCACTGACATATCATATGCTTGCAACCCTAGGCTCCATCTTAGCAACTTGGCATTTTGCTGGCTGGCTCTGTTTAACCATATTAGGGGGTTGTGACTGGTCATTACAGTGAATTTCCTTCCATACAGATAAGGCTGAAGTTTCTGCAGTGCCCACACTAGGCTCGACATTCCTGTTCAACAGCTGCATAGTATTCCTCCCTGGGTTGGGGCCTGTGACTGAGATAAACCACTGGGTGCTCTTCTCCCTCTGAAGAAATCTGGCTAAGTACAGACCCCACCCCATGGTTTGAAGCATCCACCTACACAACAAATTATTTGCTGTAATCTGGACTGGCTAACACAGGGGGTCCTCCCAAAGCTTCTTTAAGCCTCTGGAATGCCTGCTCATATGCTGTCCACACTACCTTATCTGGCCTGTTCTTCCTTGTCAGGTCTGTGAGGGGAGCAGCTATGGTACTATAACTGGGGACAAACTTTCTGTAGTAACCTGCTGTCCCAAAAAATGCCATTGCCTGCTTTTTAGTAACAGGTGCAGGCCATGCCTGAATGTCTTTGACTTTGGCAGGTTCTGGTCTTATCGTACCACTCCTCACTCTATGTCCTGGGTAGGAGACCTCTGCCATACCCACCTAACATTTGCTCAGGTTAATGGTCAACCCTGCCATATGTAGTCTGCCCAGCACCTCCCTGAAAAGCTGAAGGTGCTCTGGCCAGGAATGACTATAGATGGCAATATTATCTAGGTAAGCAAGGGCAAACCCTCCTGCTCCTGTTAGGATATGATCTACCAGCCTCTGGAAAGTTGATGAGGCATTCTTCATCCCAAAAGGCATCTTTGTGAACTCATACAAGCCAAAAGGTGTCACAAAGGCTGACTTCTCTCTTGCACTGGGAGTCAAGGGCACCTGCCAGTAACCCTTGGTAAGATCAATGGTTGTAAGATAATTAGCCCCACCCAGCTTCTATAGGGCCTCATCTGTCCTAGGCATGGGGTAAGCATCTGACTCTGTGTGGCTATTTAATTTCCTGTAGTCCACAAAGAACCTGGTGCTGCCATCCTTCTTTGGCATCAGCACCACTGGGGAGGACCGGGAACTGTTGGACTCTTGAATCACCCCTAGTTCCAACATCTCCTGTACCTCCTCCCTCAGTGACTGTTTGACTCTCTCAGGCACTCTATAAGGGGCCTGCCTAATAGGCCTTTCTGGTAGCTGTGTCCACCTGGTGCTGTACTAGGTGGGTGCACCCTGGTTTCCCAGTGAACCTGTCCCCAAATTCCTACAACACTGCTAGGATTTGAACCTGGGTACGAGATAGCTGCTGGGACATTGCTACCCCTCCCACAGAGGTGTCAGCCCAAGCCTCACTTAGGAGATCAGTCCCCAGATATCCCTTAGACTCCTCCTGCAATCCACTGCAAATGCTCAACACAAAGGCCTCCCTATTATGGTAAGTTTTCATCATGTTAACATGGTACAGTTTGTGCCCTTGCCTTCTGCCTAGCAGTTCCACCATGTAGTTAACATCACTTACCTTTCTTACCACCTTGTAGGGTCCCTCCCAAGCTGCTTGCAGCTTGTTGTGTCTGACAGGAATGAGAACCATTACCTGCTGCCCCACAGCATACTCTCTAGCTCTAGCATTCCTGTCACAACACACCTTTTTCTGTTGTAGGGCTTCTGCCAGGTTCTCCTGGGCCAAGCCCATGAGTTCCATGAGCCTTGTCCTGAGGTTTAGGACATATGCCACAACAGAGTCCTTTTGAGACTCGCACTCACCACCCCACTCATCTCGAATTAAATCTAGAGGTCACCTCACCCTATGGCCATACAGCAACTGAAAGAGTGAACATCCTGTGGATTCCTGGGGAACCTCTCTGTAAGCAAACAACAGATGGGGCAAATATTTGTCCCACTCCTTCTTAATCTGATCTGCAAATGCCTGCAACATGAACTTGATTGTAGAGTTTAACCTCTCAATAAGACCATTAGTCTGGGAATGATAGGGGGTGGTCTTCATGTGCTTCACCCCACAGGACTTCCACAGACAAGCCAGCAGATCTGACATGAAATTGGCACCTCTGTCATTCAGTATTTCTTTTGGGAAACCTACCCTGCTGAAAATCTCTAACAAAGCATTTGCCACCTTCTCTGCATCAATGGAGGACAAAGCCACTGCCTCAGGGTATCATGTAGCATAATCCACTATGATTAGGATATACCTTTTCCCTGTGGAACTTGGGATACTCAGAGGACCCACAATATCCATAGCTACCCTCTGAAATGGCTTCTTAATCACAGGGAAAGGCATCAAAGGAGCTCTCACCTTCTCTCCTGCCTTGCCTACCTTTTGGCACTGCTCACAGGTTCTGCAGTACCCCATTACATCTCTGGAAATTCCAGGCCAATAGAAGTTCTGCATAATATGTCTCTTTGTATGTTTTATACCCATATGACCTGCAAAGGGAATATCATGGGCTATGGCTAGAAGTGCCAGATGGTAGCCTCTAGGCACTTCCAACTGATGTACTCTCTTACCTTCTAGCCCTCCCTTGGAGGTCCACTCTCTACATAGTAACCCTTTGTCCCAGTATGGAGATTCCCCCTTTCCTTGAGAATCAGATGCCTTCCTAGCTATCTGCCTCAGGCCTTGCAATGTAGGGTCTGAGAGCTGAGGCTGTCTCAACTCTCTCCTTGTAACCCTTCCCAGCTCCCCTTTCACAGGAAGTCTGGCATCCTCTGACAGTGGTGCCTCACTGTCTGCCTGGGTACTACTACTCACCTCTATCTTTGCAGTCATGCTGTTCAAGGACCATCAGTACCCGCAAGCAGCTGTGGCTCACATTCAGTCTCACTGCTATAGAGTAGCTCCCTCCCTGAAGTAACCACCTCACCAGTCCTGGCTGCAAGTATGTAGTCTGTCTGGGTCTACCCCAGGCTACCAGACCCACATGCTTATCTCTTAGCCTAACTGTGTGTAACGGCATAAGCACATGGTACTGCCTCATACAAATCCTTCCCTCTCAGGACATCTGCAGGATGGTAGTTTGGTACCCTTTGTTGTCCTACGACAACCTAAAATTGGCATTTTGTCTTTCCCACTTACTGACTCCCTCACCTTTTGTCCCTCACCTTGCCTCCGTGGACACCTGTATGCCACATGGCCCCACTGGTTGCATTTAAAACATTTATCCCTAGCTCCTGGACATATACCTGGACTAGTTGCTTCCCCTGCTACTGGCAGATTCTGTTGGGGCTGTCTGTGCTGCTCACCATGAGCTCCTTTAGACCCACGAGCAGTACTGGGGGTCTCCTTCCTGTGCAGGGCTGCCCTACTTGCCAGGTATAGGTCTCCCTTCTTCCCCAACTCATCTGAAGTAGCACATTGTCTATCAGCTAACCAGATCCTTATGTCCTCAGGCAAAGTGCTAAGAGCCTGTTCCCTCACCAAAAGGTCTGCCAGCTCTTCAAAAGTGGTGACCTGACATCCAGTCACCCACCTATGGAAATAAGTGCTCAGTTCAGCAACATATTCACACACACTTTCATCTGCCTTGCATCTATGCTCACAAAACATTTTCTTATACGTTTCAGGTGTTAGCTTAAAAAACTCTAATAGGCAATTTTGTACAGCAGTATAATCAAAACATGCAACATCAGACATTTTAGACAATACAGTTACAGCTTTACCATGGAGTAAGGGGGTCAGGAACCATACCCAGAGCCTTTGGTCAACACTATACTGTTTACATACCCTCTCAAACATATGAATGAAACTATCAAATCTATCCCCCTCTTTAAACTGCCAAAGAAATTTACTGACCTGTTGTGCTTCTGGTGTCCAGTTAATCCCTTCCCCATTACCTCCATGACTCTGGCAAAGAGTCAGCATTTCTCTCTTATGTTTCCTCTGCCTGTTCTTTTCCTTGGCTTCTATTTTCAAATGCCTGGCCTCCAATCCAAGTCTCTTTAGCTCCAGATGGATTTTTTAAGTCTTCTGCAGAAAGGTTGAGCTGTCCATTCTTCGAGGGTATTAAATCTCCACTGCTAGTCTGATTGTCCTCCTGCTTGCTGTTTTCTGATGCAGCTGTAACCAAGGCTGCAATCACGTCTGCCTTAGTCAGGTTTCCATGCATCAGTCCCCTAGCCTGGCACATCTCCGCTAGCTGGCTCCTTGTCAGCTTTCCATACTCCTCTGCTGACATGCTGCCTGCTCACCCTGACTAACTAAGCTAACAAAAGAAATAAAACAATTGAGATCTGAACTCTGAGTATCCACTGCTTGGCTGATTTAGAGTACAACACACCTTCAAAGCTTACTGTACACAAGCTACAGGAATTCACTCTACCCACACCACTACAAGCCAATTAGTATTTGCCAACCAATTAATATGTGATGTGGCTATCTCACCTCTGCCAAACAATTAATATGTGGTGTGGATGTCCCACCACTGCCAAACAATTAATATGTGACACCCGTGCCCTGGCCAAGCAATCAAGGAGCCTCAATCCTCACCACTAACACCAGAGAGGGCGTCTCATATATAAGGAAAGGATAACAAATATACACAGTAAATTGCAATTTCCCTTAAGAGCACACAGAGATCACAGTCAGTTCAGGGCTGGTTGCTCCCTTGCTCTCCAGGTCCTCAATAAGACTCCTGACTGGCACAACTATAGGGTCCAGATCTCAGTCTAGTGTGCAAGCTAAAACCTCTAGCACTCTCTCTGTCCAACCAGTGCTTCATGTCCCTGCCCAAGTAGCTGACACGCACACACACACACACACACACACACACACACACACACACACACACACACACACACACACACACACACTCACACACTTTGAAAAGAGTCACACAGACACTCCTGGGGAAGGCTGGCAAAGGTTCTCCAGCAGTGCCCCCTTTTCCCAGACTACACGGTAGTACCTTGATACTACTCACTAATAATTATCAGCTACTCAAAAGCCCTTAAAAGGGTGTCCAATTATTACTGTGCAATATTATTATCCAATTGGCAGCTTAACTAAATAGTCAAGGCTTATTAGAGTGACTTGATACAGTACTCACTATAAATATGTAATGTACTCTAGAGCTTAACCTATCTCTACACAAAACAGCCACAGTTGAAAGGTTTTAAAATATTTAATAATAAATAATAACAAACACAAGACAATACTTCTTACTACACAGTGTTAGTCAAAAGTTCAGAGATCACAGAGAAATACTTAAAATAATTCAGTAGTACAGTTCTGACATCACAGAAACATGCTTCTTTCTAGTTTCTAGCTATTTCTTAGAGAAAATACAGTTCTAAAATAACTTACACATACAGAGCATAAGGCAGTGCTGGTGAAGTTGGATGGTCAAGACAAAAATGCTTAATGCTTTCTAATTTTCTCTGTTTAAATTGAAATTGCAGTCCTTGTTCCCATTACATCCTTTTCCACACTGTCCTGGGGTTCCCAGGCTAACAGAAACTGCATTCTTGTTATCTTGCACCTGCAGGAAACTACAGCCATAAAAGACATTCCACATGTAAACTCTAGTAATTATTCCTTAAGCTAAAATAATTGACAGGATGCTTCACTCCAGACTCATTGACTCCAAATGTTAACTTCAAAGGACAGACAAGAAATGCTTGATTTGGCTTTCTTTACAGCAGAGGGCAATGTTGCTACATTGTTTTAAGTTCAAAATTTCACAGCATATTCTTTCATTTAAGAAAACAAGCTTGTAGTTTCCATTCATATTTACAAATGACAGAATTATGTACCAAATTCTATCTGGCTAGGCTGGCAGCCTTCACAGTGCATTTACTGATATTGTTGGATTGTAATGACAGACGTTTGAGAAGACTTTCATGATGGAAATGTCCTGAATTGGGCAGTTTTGTCATTATTGATTCATACATTGTATTTCTTTGCTTACTGAAAAAATGTTCAAAATAAATTTAAAACATGCTCTAACAAGTACACTGTATTAAACAAGGAATATAATTTAATACAATCAAGAAGGTGAATCAAAGAACACGTATATGTTTGCATGGTTTTAAATATGTGTGCAAAGGATCTATAATTTGAAAACAGCCCAAAGGTAATCTTCATCTGCCACTGGCCAGATGCATTTTCTTTGAATGTGGGTTTCAATGCTGTTTAAATGAATGTGAGTTTCAAGAGCAGATAAAATTTAATGCTAAGTCTGTTTTCATTGTGAGACTGTATTGCTTTGTTTAACAGTTGTCTATCAGTGTTTGTGCTATAAAATTAAAAATAAAAGTTTTTAATATTAAATCCAAATAATCATTGCAGAAGTAAAGTATAAAGCAGTATGCACATTGCCGTGTTTATGGTAAATGGGGAGAAATGGCCAAGTAATGGGACACTGGAATGGCTGCAGGGGGGTGTGCTTTGTATGGGGGGCATATGTCTATGTTTTTTGTGCGGCAGGAGGGGCAGTAAACTCAAAGATAGCCGTGGGCAGCACAAACTATAGCTACACTACTACCTGCCCAATAAAATAGTGTAGCATTCATTGAAAATCCAGTTGGTGGAAATATTCAGTTCTAACAGATAAAAACAGCCTTAATGGATTAAAAACTCATATCTTCCCTCCATAAAACAGCCAAAAAAGTCCATATCTGCCCAACATAGCTGTAACAGTAACCAGTATTGTAACATTGGTAGGAAGATACCCTACAATTTTGTTTCTATGCCATTCCTTACAAATCAGATGCCACTTCTCATTAGAATCAGGGACAAGTCCAGATGTAATAATCAGGCAGGTCAGTCTAACAGGGACACTTAAAATATTAGTACTGTTAACAAGAGTCAGTGACAGACTAAGAAAATGTGAATTAATATATATTTTTCTGAAATAAGGAAGTGTGTTATAATTCTAATTATCAAGTGAAATTTACCACCTGTTTCTCCAATAATGTAAATTGGTAATTGTGTGCAAAGCCAAAATTAATTTATTGCATTACCTTTTAATTTGACACTCATCCACCACTAGTCCTGTCCACCACAGAACAATCGATATCCAAATTCTGTTCTGGATTTAGGTAAATATAAATTAACATTAAAAATATAAATTTATTATTTCTTCATGAAGCATCTGTAGTCTTCTGTGATTTAATTATTGGAATTCCCTGACAAATCATTTACCACTTGTCATCAGAATCAGGAACAAATCCAGACCTGAAACAATAATCAGACATAAACAATTCAGGGAAACTTTAATAGTACTGTGTTAATTTGAGTTATTGACAGAAAAAAAAAAACAATGTGAATTACTGTACATTTTTCTGAGGTAAAGAAGTCTATATTGTAATTCTTTAATTGTCATTATGTATTAAGCGCAATTCACCACCTGTTTCTCAAAAACAATAATCGTGTAAAAAAACACTAAGCAAAACTGTGTTTATGCATTTATATTACATTTTGACACATCCATCAGTCCACCACCAGTTCTGTCCAGTACCTCTAAACTGTCTAGATTGTTGTATAATGTCCAGATTTTTGCCTCATATTTTTGGGCTGTTCCTCATAAAATTTGTGTTTTTCTGGCAAAGCACTGGTGATTGAAGTCACTAATTAATGACAGACATTTGAGTTTCAGACTTCCTATCCTTCAGAAAATGAATGCTAACACAAATCCTGTTATTTTAGCAATATTCTAAGTTTTTAAGAATAGTATTTAAATTCTGTACCTATTTTTGGACCTTTGTCCCACCTTTATTTTTGGCTTTGTACAGATTTCTTGACCTAAGAGGATGAGACTAGCTTTACTCACCATACCACCACAGATCAATTTATAGCCAGATTCTGGTGTGGAACATGGAAATATATATATTCTTTATTCTGACTCTCTCTAAGATAGACAGTCAGATGCACAGTGTGTAAACTCAAATGGTGTCACTCACATTACATTTGACTTACTCCTTGTTTGACCTTTTCTTCCAGTTCCAGCCAAGGCTATAGGTTCAATAAAGCAGGCACCCCAGTCGACATTACTCCAGTTTCAACTCATTCTCCAATTGAACAGTCAGTGCAATTTAAATTTGAACTTTCAACTCAGGACCAAGCATTCCAGCCATCAATATTAAAAAGTTAAGAAAAAGAAAATAAATAAATGAACTCACCTGTAACACTCACAAGCACTTGAAGTGAATTACTTCAAGATTCAGGTCAGAAGTTAACATTTTTAATTTAAACACTAGACTAGCACACCCTCAGTGAGCAAAATTAACCAAAACAATTAACAGGTGTTAGAGTATTTAACAGTGAATAAAAGGGTGTAAGTAATTCTGTTACAAATATGCAAAATAAATAAGGTAAAAAATATAGAAGGTAAAAAATAAAGCTTGCTTAAATGTAGAAATAGAGTTTAGCAATATGTGATTAGCATCCATAGTCAATGACTGTGGCTTGAAAAATAAGGAATTTGCTTAATGGACATGTTTTCCTACAGAATTAGTAAGAATGCATGCATTTCACACTGTCAGCAAGAAAGGTGACCTCTTGGACTTAGCGAAAATGTAAAAAAACATGATGTATGCATTTCACATTGTCAGTAGGAAGCTAACTTGGTTCCTTAAAGAATGGAAAAAGGAAAACAATCTGTAGATGTTTCTATCATATGACACTGTTAGTCAATGAAGTTTGAATAGATAAAGACAATACCAGCATTATTTCTCTACAAGATGAAAACATATTTTTTGCAAACACCAGCAAACAGATGTTTTCATATGAAGACCAAAACAGAATGCAAAGGAGAAAAACAGGATGTAAAACCACTATAAAGAGACTATAGCAGATAACATTGTTAGAGATATTTGTGTAGGAACACCCATTTGTTCCACGGTAATATTGTATCTCTCACATCATCCATGCTGTTTGAGATGTAAAGTAGCACAGTACCTGAAGCTGTAACAGTAGTTTGTGTGATTTGTTAGAAAATGTTATTTATTGGTTACTACTTTTATGACAGAGTTTGATGCTGCATCAGTGTACACTCTGCAAGTTTCTGTGGGAAACATACTGTAAATGCAATTATAACTAGATTTCAGCAGAATCCGGCCAATAAGACCTTAGTGTCTTAAAAAGACTTTGGATCCATCACAGTAAGCAGCACCCTGATAATAAATGTTTCAATGATGAGCCTACCTGCATTCGAACACAGACGGAGTGGTAAGGCCTGCAAAGGGTCACTTCAGTCAAATTGCAGTAACTAACATTTGTACATATGTATAAATCCTAAACAGAAGTACTCCAGTTTATGCAGCTTGTAGTAGTAAAGTTTCTCAGACGTCTGAATCCAGATTGATCCTGCAGTGCAGTAAGTCGCCATGCCATACATTTTCCAAGAAAGGTGACTACCTACTTTGCACATCAGTTCACTGTCTGCTGTGTTTCACCAGCTACTCGAGTGACTCGGAAAAGTTTCTAGCCATCTGCAACAACAGCCTGATCACCTGTTTTCTTGCTAACTGGTAAGACCTTTTTCTGTGTCACATTTTAGTATGGATGCTATTAGACAGAATTCAAGCAAGTGTAAACCAAGCTTTACTCTTAATGTAGCAGAACAACCAAATAAAATATGGAGTAGACTGCAATACTGGTATACACAGCACATTAGTAAATGTAAAACCTTATTAGGACAAGTTGATAGTAGGGCATTATGCAAATGTATTACGCTATTTGACTGGTATCTCAAAGAAAACCATGTGGGGTATGACAAATGTTTATTGGGTAAATTATATGAAACTGCTTTCTGTGTACAATGTTATAAAAATGCAGTGTATGACATTATTCAAAGTTTAGACTGTAAAGACAAAAAATGTTAATGGTAAAAAACCAGGAAAAGTTAATATGTTTACATTATATTCAGATGTTGAACAGCTATGTCCTGTCACTACATGTAAAAGGTTTATTTCAGACTTACAACAACAGTCAAATCAGTTACTGACAGAACATCTAGTATATCTTGTTAGAAAATAATGTAATAAACATCTAAAAGACAGACACAATGCGTTCAGGAAGTTTAGACAAGTTATACAAACATTTTTCCAAAAGTGCATTGGAGTTTTAGATTCAGCAGAACAGGTTGCTGAGAAATGTCAGAAAGGCCATGCAACATTACAGGAAACTCTTGAACAGCAGTTACAGGATAAAGAAAATAATTAGCTGAACTGACAGAGACTGACTTCCTCCATACAACAACTGCGCTTAAGAAAACATTGCAAAAGTGCAGGAAACTACAGCTGATCTGTACTAAAGAGTTATATTTTATAATATGTTTGTCTTTTGAAAATGGTTATGCATACATGTTAGGATCTAATGTATGACTTTCATTCAATTAAAGCAAGATATTTATCAGTACAACAGTAAAGTTGAGCATTTGAATGCCATTCTCATAGCATAGTCAAAAGGTAAACAAAACAGTTCTAGTGCATAACAATCAAATGAAAATAGTTAATAACAGTAAAAAATTGAAGTCACAAGATTGACATGCACGTATTTTCTTTTCATATAAAGTACATCTGTTAAAATGCACAAGAGAAAAGGCAGACAACAGCAAATGTAAATAATGTAAATATAAACATGTTAGTAAACTCAATATCTATTTTGTTTTTTTTTTTTTGCAATGTTTTACAATTGTATAGTAACACCACACCAAACAGTTAAAGTTCTGAATTTTAAAAAGAAATAAAATCACAGATGGTATTAATTAAGCAGTCTTTGTAAAATTAATGGCAGGGCAGTTAAATAAATAAAAAAATACTGAAATCAAAGTTACAAAAATATGTAAGTTAATTGTAAATTAATGTTTATTTATGTAGTATAAATGCATAGTTATGCAAATCACAAATACTTATTATAATTCTAAGTATTTTATAACTGCATTCTAATATCAAATTGCATGTGTATTAACAGATGATTAAAGGAAAAATGCTAAAAGGGTTAACTATGGCCTACGGAGTCTGAAATGTGAGCTCAGACCTTCCTAGACTGGATGAATAGTTACAGGAAATCTTGAGCAGATAAGGTAAAAAACAAGACTGATTGCCAGACAAGTGGCTTGAGTTTTTCCAAAACATTATTGTTATTAAAACATAATTGCTAAATATTCACATGCAACACAATTTGGTAATTGTAATAAAACATCACAATTGTGCATATATGTCACTGATAATCTGTTTGTAGGTAAATGTTAAAAGTAAAATAAAACTCAGTTACATCAAGTATAGCCAGCAGATGGGCCATACTAGACATACAGTTCAAATAAAGTATACAAGAGGGTACAAATAACTACTAGTAGTAGTAGACAGCAAAGACAACATAAACAATATATGTTGTCATTGAAAGTAGCCAAAAAAAGATCAAATCAGCAAAGGTCCATAGTTTGTTAGTAACATAATAAAGCAAATGTATAACCAAAGTGTTGGGCTGGCATACATTCTATTTCACAGCATAAAGCAAATAAACAATACATTCTCAGTTTTACAATGACTGTATGAGCAGTATTGCAAAAGAGTCTAAAATAAAGCTACAGGAAGAAATAATATCTCATTCCTTCTTGACAATACTCTTTCGAGGGGAGGGGAAAACAGATATGAGTGCATTAGAAATACTGGTAAACAGATTAAATCTGACAGGTCAATATATTTTATTCTTTAGTATTAAATTGTATTTATAACCTGTTAAAATGTAAAGCTGTACAATAGATGGTTTAACATTGCTTTATTAAAGCTATACAAGAGAGAGAGTAAAGATATGTAAAAATGAGCAAGACTGGTCATTATTTTTTAATATGTTTTTGGCAAGACAATGTTGTTATACAAAAAGCATGAATGTTTCCTATTGCTGGGTATGTAGTTGCCTCTGGTGGCAATTCCACTGGATACTTTTAAAGAGACATAATAATTTTCCAAGATTTTGCTTGATGTTAATGTTACTAAATTTGTAGATTAGACTAAATGTACCTTACAGTCTTTGTATGTACAAATGCAAAAGAATTCAGTGCAAATTAAATTTAAATTTAAAAAAATGCATCCAGGGAACCTACTAGATTGAAATGCATGAGTAGCAAGCAGTCTGTGTAGATATATACTGTATAGGATACATTGTAAAGTAACAAGTTCAAATGTAATTTGTCAAGTTGTAATTTTATTACTAATTGTAGTTTTATCATTGGTTTTTGGACCACTATCTTATCAGTACCAGTATTGGTTACCCCAGTTAGAGGAACATTATATTAAAATATTGTACTCATACAACAAATGGACTAATATGTACATAATATTCTTTAATGTATAAATCATGTTTTGTTAAATCCTCAAGTATTAAATATATTGAAATAATTACATTCAAATATTTATTATCTAAGCCCAGTTCATTACTTTACTAAGGTATTTAATAATGGGCAGTTAAAAAGTAATGACATTGAAACTGTATATTTTCAGCAGTGTATAAATGCTTGCAGTAGCACATAGATTTTGTTTCTTATAGATATTAGTCTATCTCTAATCTTTTGGTATAAAATTATAAATAAAAGTAAATAGTTAATTCAACAGTTGCAAAGAGTTAATAAAAAAGTTCTACGTCATAAATAAAATTCTGTGATTGCAAAAGAATAAATTAATCAAGTTAAAAAATAAAACTAAAGCAGACACAGCTCATAATTGATAAAATATTTTCACAGAATGGTCTGCAAAAGAAACATTTGTTAAATACATTCAGTAGTAGTAATACTTGATATCATTGTATTAACTGTGTAAAATTGCATTTTGACTTGTATCAAAAAAAGACTAAAGGTTACTAAAGGTTTTGTTTCTTAATGTGTAGTCTGTAAAAATAAAAAGAGGGAATTGTTAGAGTGTATTTAACAGTGAATAAAAGGTTGAAAGTAATTCTGTTACAAATATACAAAATAAATAAGGTGTAAAATAAAGCTTGTTTAAATCTAGAAATAGAGTTTAGCAATATGTGATTAGCATCCATACTAAATGACTGTGGCTTGAAAAAAAAGGAATTTGCTTAATGTACATGTTTTCCTACAGAATTAGCAAGAATGTATGCATTTCTCACTGTCAGCAAGAAAGCTGACCTCTTAGACTTAGCAAAAATGTAAAACAACAGAATGTATGAATTTAACATTGTCAGTAAGAAAGCTAAATTGGTTCCTTAAAGAATGGATAATAGGAAAACAACATGTACATGTTTCTATCATATGACACTGTTAAGCAAGGAAGTTTTAATGGATAAAGACAATACCAGCATTATTTCTCTACAGGATGAAAACATATTTTTCTGCAAACACCACCAAACAGATGTTTTCATACAAAGACCAAAATAGAACACCAAGGAGAAAAACAGGATGTAAAACCACTATAAAGAGACTATAGCAGATAACATTGTTAGAGATATTTGTGTAGGAACACCCATTTGCTCCAAGGTAATATTGTATCTCTCACATCATCCATGCTGTTGTAGCACAGTAACTGAAGCTGTAACAGTAGTTCATGTGATTTGTTAGAAAAAGTTATTTATTGGTTACTAGTTTGATGCTGCATCAGTGCACACTCTGCAAGTTTCTGTGGGCAACAGACTGTAAATGCAATTATAACTAGACTTTGATTTCAGCAGAATCCAGCCAGTGAGACCTTAGTGTCTTAAGAAGACTTCAGATCCATCACAGTAAAAAGCACCTTGATAGTTAATTTTTCAACAGGTAGTTGGCTTGCTGTGGGCAACAAAGCCAGTAGCTGCCTTTTCTGTACTGCCCCCTCCCCCTGCCCAGCCACTCACAGTCTTTCTGGTGGTGTCAAAGAATCATCCTATACATAAAACATTGGGATGAGCAGCCACCCATGCAAAATTATGAGGAAAATGCACCCTCTTCAGGGCAGCTCCTGGGGTGATTGCTCCTTTCTCTTCACCCTTTCTACACTACTGCAAGACAAACTGGGGAAGAATTTGAGGTTGCTCATCCAGTTATCTAGGTTTACATTGAATGCATCAATGGTAATACTCTGATTGGCATGTAAGATAAATATATTAGTCTAGAACAATGTTAAAGTATTCTAAAATAATTTAAAAAGCAGACACTGAAATACATCTTTAAGTGCTTTCAAGGTACATACTCATGTTGCTTTCAAGAAATAAGCAGTTTACTGTAATTCACTATTTGTATGCATGCATCTAATATTCTGTTTTACATACGGTGACAATGTTCAGTATTCTTACACAAGTAATGCATGGTACTCCTCCAAATAGTGCAGAAAGGGGTGATTCAGAAGGATTATGTGATTCAGAAACAAGTAATACTGTCATATCAGGGGAAGAAACAGCATGGCATGCAGGATATGCAAATGAATGTACAATTATATTGAAATAAAGATCTAGACGCAAATGAGGGACAACACATATGCAAATAACACCATCAGAAAAGGTGGAGTGATTAAGAAACATATAAAGCAGGTGTACAGTGCCACGGCTATCATCTATTCTGCATGCTAGGAACTGCCTTTGTACAGGATGCTAGTTTGAATGCTATAGCAGCAGCTATAAAAGAGCAACATATGATAATGGCCACTCTTGGAGGCAGGGAACATGACATGGCATACCATAGGCCTCCATTTCAATGGACATGTACTATCAGCATCTAATATACTACCATTTCACTGACAAGCAGATTGTGGACCATTTCTGTGTAAACAGGGATAACATATGGGAGCTCATCAAATTGCATCACCCACATGTACAATCAAGAAGGATGTGTGAACTGTGCATCTAATGAACACTAAAGTATTTGCAGCTTACCCATTATAGCTACAGGGCCATTTTAACAACCCACAGGACACACACTAGGAATTTTGAAGGCATTCACCTTGTGAATGCCACATCAGTTCCTCTTCATTATGCTGCATCATCTGGATAGCATATATGGCACCAATAAAGTGCAGAGGAGAGAAAAGCCACTATGCGGGTATTCTACAAAACTGCCCATGTCCTTGTGGTCCTGCAAGCCCTTGGCACACACATGTTATTCAAACCCCACCAGTTCCACAGGGTGCCAGATTCATCCACATGTAGGGCATCCACTTCCTCAACTGACACTTGGCTTGCAATGCACAAGATATCATCTGCTTTGTGTTCTTGCACCACTTAGGCAGTTCCCATGATTCTCAACTCTGGTACATACCCAACATGTGCCAGCATTTCATGTGAGGTAACTTCTACGTGATCATCTACTCAGTATATTCACATGTATGTAGGTACAAATCCCACTACATAAAGTCAACTTGCATGGGTGGTGTCACCACTGTATATTATAGGGGGTGCTGAATATTTGCTAGAACTATGGATGATCATCATATGCAATCCCCAGACCAGTGCAGAGATGTCATGCAACACTGCTCATAAAGAGACATTGAACACTGTGTAATAAGTGTTGCATCAAATTAAAGGATACTTTTGCTGCCTAGATGCATCACACGGGGTTACTGGAGTATTGATGCAAAACCAGCAGTGTAGACAGAGATGGAAAACCTGCAGTGTAGACAGAGTTTATAAGTGTGCACCATGTTATTTTACACAGTTGGTAGAAACACCTTGAGCAGTAAGGAACCACCCAATTAGGGTCCACCGTACCCACTGGAGTAACACACAAGGAGTACAGAAGCCAGTCAGAGGAGGAGCAGGCAGCAGTGAGATGCCATGTTTGGCACTGGTGGGTGCAATACATTGAATCACTGGCAAAGAGACAGTTTATGGTCTACAGTAATAAGCCATCCCTTGTCTTATAGTACTGGTGTAGTCAAATTTTTGTGTATTTATTTGTCCTCAATATCAGAGCTGTTTGGGTGGCTGTGACCAATTTGCAATTATCTGGACATACAAGCTGATTTAAGTATACTTTTTTTGCACTTGCGTTGTTTCAGTCAGTGATAGTTAACAAAACTGTACTGCATTTTATTTATTTGTTTCATTGAATATTATTTGAATATTGTGGTACTTCTCTCTCTGCAGTTTCTGTTTGTTCCCCACCATCCTTCTCTAGTGTTGTTGTAGTCTTAAACTTGGTGGCTTTGGAATTGCTTGCCCTTGATGCAAATTTGTATTTGGACACTCCTCCTGGACCCATCTTATTACTCAAGCAGTTAAGTAGAGTGGGATCATTTGGCAAGGATTACCCCTTGCTTTTTTGATTTCAGACACTTCTACCAGTCCCACATCATCAGCTCTATCTACTGTGTACAAAGAGAACATTTGGGAAGGACAACCCCCGTAATCTCTTAATCTTGCTCTGTTTCCTCCCTCTCCACTTAAAAAAAATATATATATAATATATAAATATATATATATATATATATATATATATATATATATATATATATATATATATATATATAATTTTTATACTTTAGCTGTTTTTACTGTAACTGTGTTCTACCTACTTTATTACCTTATTTTGCTGTTCTGTATGCTCTTACATGTTTGGGTGCTCGTATTCTTCATTTATTACTGCTTGTTAGTAGCCTGATTAAATTTGTCAGCTGTATTAAGCATCTCAATTTTGGTTTTAGCACTTGTGCTTTAAGACAGTTATTTTACATTTAGAGTTTTTGTGGTCTACATTCTAGTGGACAAACTCTTATCAAATCCTGCTCTCCATAAGTCCACCAAATATTCAGAACACTATGTCTGGACAATTCCCATCAGTTTTTCCTGCCAGCTTGGTCAACATGGGCATACTGAGGTAGTGTTGCAACTACCTCATCTTCGTGGACAGTCCTCTTCTCCTAGCTCATAATTCTTTTACTGGTGAGAAATGCATCTACATCAGTAATCTGGAATCCATGCTCACTCGTACCACAATCAGTACTCCTGACAATGAGGAGATTGCCAGCTCAAATACCACATCACCTTTATCACAGAGCCAAGCACAACACAAACCCACTTATGCAGGAGTCCTCAATAAAAACTTACCTAAAAAACAGAGACCCCCAAACCACTCTCACAAACATTCCACACACAACACCAATCACATCACACACAATAGACAGCACACCAGTGTCTCACAAACACAGCCCACTAGGCATAACAATAAAGCAACATAGCCCATAAGGCATAACAATAAACCAATCATACTAGTCATTGGCGACTCAGTAGTGAGACACACTGGTGTCTCCCTCATCAGGCTCAGTAAGGAAAAGGTCACAGTCAGCTGTCTGTCAGGTGCCAGAATTTGCCACATCATGCACGCACTTAAGCCTCTCCACAACAGCTACAAGTATGACTCTGTCATTGTCCATGTTGGTGTGAACGAATTGAGATGTACCTCCCTGGACTATATGAAGAGAGCTGTTAGAGTGTGTGTCCCAGGCAGGGCAGGTATGACCCTAGCCTTAAGCAGCATCCTACCTTCACCAAGAATGATACCACAATACCAACAAAAAATAATTGACTTAGACAATTGGCTTAGCTTCTGGTGTCTTTCCAAGGGGATCCAGTATCTGTCTGCATGGGATTACATGGTTCACAGGCCTCGGTGCTTTCCCAGAGCTGGCCTCCACCTGTCATGCCAGGGGATCCAGATCTTGGCCAAGACTCTTGCCTCCCCCATTGTGCCTGTTTTAGGCTATGTCCCAAAGAGAAATCTTCCAACATAAAAGATTTGTCAAAAAGCAGATTGAAGGTCATGCTGCTTAACGCTAGGACCCTTAAATGGAAAATGCACTCACTGTAGGCTCTACTCACACTGGAAGATGCCTATGTCTGTGCAGTCATGGAAACTTGGCTCAGGGCTGTGGAGAGCACCCCTGTCTTACCATGTTATACCTCATTCCACACTTTCTGACCACAAAACAAGGTCAGAAAGACTAAGGGTGGTGGAGTCTCAATCTTCATTAAGGACAGGCACACCTCCAGATTGGTTTGTCAGCATGATGCACTGGAATTACTTCAGGTGCAACTGACCATTGGCAAGACACCCATCTAAGTTATAGCCAGGTAGAGACCCCCCGTCCAAGACTCAGGACACCCACTCCTCCTACCTGGGCCTACTTGTCTCCATCAAAGTATCCCCTAACACCCTGATCCTTAGTGACTTCACCTACCCCTCCATAGACTGGGTGAGCTATTCCTGCACTAATGCACTCATCCACCTATTCCTTGATTTCATCAATTCTAAGGCAGTAGACCAGCTTATCTCATCCCTCACAAGGGGAGATAACATTCTGGACTTAGTTCTCATTAACATAGGTGACCGCTGCACCACTCCCATAGTATGGTCTTCCCTGGTGAGATTAGATCATTGGTCTGCCTCATTCAAAGTTTCTATCCCACCCAACCCCTCCCCAGCCATAACCAGGCTAAAAGTTTCTCAAAAGCTGATGACAACCTCCTAAGGGAGGGTATCAGTAGTTTCACCCCACCGCCCCCCTCAGAGGATGCAGACAACTATGCTAAACAGTACACCAGTGTAGTATATAAGCACCTGTACAACTGCATGGACTCAGCCATACCCAACAGAACTAAAACCCGCTTCCTCAAGGAAACACAATAACTATCAACAGGATTTACAACAAAAGAAAGAAACTGTTGCCCAAGGGTAAAAAGGAACAAATTCCAAATTGGAAAAATTTCCTCCTCAGCCTCAACAAGAAAATTAGATCACTAGTGGAAACCTCTAAAGCCAATTATGAATTGAAACTAGCCTCCAAAACAAAGGGAAACCACAAGTCCTTCTTAAGTTATGTCAGGAACCTCCACGGCAAAGCCCAGGCTTGTTCCAAATTAGTACTTAGTGGTACCACTTATCCTGTTGACTTAGCCAATCTACTAGCTGATAGAGTCAGTGCAAACTTCACCCACTATTCCTCTCAAAGGCCTGTTAGACATCCCCAAAACTTGTCCCACACCTCACATTTCTGTAGATCAAGCATTAAAGGCCCAATCCAAGGCAAAGAACACAGCTTCCATGGGACCTGATAGTATCCCAGGCTGTATTCTGCACCATCTCCAGCAAGAACTAGCTTTGCCATTGAGCACCCGGTTCAACCACAGCCTAATTACTGGCATCATTCCAGCAGAGTGGAGAGCTGCCATTGTCATCCCCTTGCACAAAGGTGGTGCCACTACTGACTAAGCAAACTATCACCTCATTAGCTTGGCAAGTCTGATCTGTAAAGCCATGGAATGTATTATTATGGATCTCATAAACAAGGACATAGGCAATTTACAAGCACTTGACCCCACCCAATTCAGATTTGTCAGGGGCAAATCTTGCCTATTGAACCTGGTTGACTTCTTTGAGACTGTCATCAAGGCCCTGGATGAGGGGAAAGTCAGTACATACAGCTTATCTTGACTTGGCCAAGGCCTTTGACACAATCCTCCACTCAGGCATCATCGAAAAGCTAACACAACTTGGCGTAAATCCCTATCTCATCAGGTGGGTGGCCAACTGGCTCACTAATAGGACCCACAGGGTCAAACAGGTGACCTGTCATAAGTGGTGTTTCCCAGGGATCTGTCCTAGGACCCCAGCTGTTTTGGCATCTACTTCTCAGAGGTCCAGGCAAAGACAAAGAGCCTGTAGCTGACCAAGTTTGTGGATGACTATAAGCTGGGTGCTGTCATTGACTCTCCAAATTATGTTAACATACTGAAAGAGGGTCTCACAGCTACAAATAACTGGTGCCAAAGTCACGACTTTAAGTTAAATGCAAAAAAAGTATTATCATATAATTCAGCAAAAACACAACCCCTACTGATGACCACATCAACGGCAACCCCCTAAGCACACAATCTGTGGTGAGAAACCTGGGTACTCAGGTTGACAACAATCTCACATTTGACCATCATGTAGCAGCAGTCATCAAAAATAGCCTTTTACTTGGTTCATTTTATAAGTAAAGGAATTGCATCCAGAAAAAAAATGAGGTTATTACCTCTCTGTACTCCTCCCTCATTAGGCCTATAATTGAGTATAATGTCCGGTTTGGTATGTACCTCTCCAAAAAACTGCACCAACTAGAAAGACCACAGAAATGCCTCACAAAGAGAATCCATTGCCTCCAATATCTGTCCTATGTGGACAGGCTGAAATAACTTTCACTCTACTTGGTATTATACAGATTGCTCAGAAGTGATCTGTGTCTCGCCTACAAGGTAATATCGGACCCTGCCCTACTCTCTGTAAGTCTAACTCCTCACACATTACCTGCTCGATAGACCTAAATCTAATATGCAACATCAACAAAACCTGCTGTACAGACAGGTTTGTCTCACAGAGGCTGCCCCGTCTCTGGAATAGACTTCCCATACACATGTCAAACAGAGTACTCGCTGACCCTCTTTAAGTGCAACCTTGATGAGTGGATGGGGAACCACAAATTTGGCCCAGGGGTTCCCTCTTTGTTCCTCACTAACAGGGGTAACAGGTGCTGACTGTGGGTTCTTTTTTGGGGATAAATCTCTTGGCTAGTCTTATAAGGGCACCAGGGCTATTAGCCTAGTAACCTCCCATGATCCTATGATGCAGACAACACAGAATAAAAAGATGCATGCATTATCAAACTCAGGCTGCTCAATACAGTCATGGACTATCCTCACTGTGTATCAGCCATTACCTTACTCATTCAGGTCAGAGGATGGATGGAGCGCAGTCATCAACATTTGCTGAAGTGGGAAATGCACAGTGACATGTACAACCAACTGTGTCATATGGGTCAGGGTCACAGGTGATGGATGTGGTTAGAAACTTAACTAGAAATGGTGATGGAAGTGACTGCACTAGGTATAGGAAGTTAGGAGGCATGACTGGCTGGTACCAGAAGTACTGGAGTGCAGAAGCAAAATTCATTTCTGAAGCTGGGAGAAGATGAAAGTTTCAGAGGTGAATGCTTATACTGCAGCAGTGAAGTAGTTTGAGTATGGTAAATTGACTGTAACAAACTGTCACATTTATTTATTCATGTATGCATTTATTCTCTGTTGTTTTTAAAAAACTTTTTTATGCTCCTCAGTTCAAAGTTGAGGGGGGCACCAGATGAGCTAGCTACATTTGCAGATATGGTACATCAATGATGCATCCTCTAGAGGTGAGGTGGTGCTTCTAGGTCCCAAACATTGGTGACATGTACTGCAATGGCTTCAAATCTTGGGTGAAGATACAACCTGTGTCAGGGACAGAGTAGATCTATATGACTCCATGTATGCAACCTGATGCTGTGTCCCATATTGGTAAACATTGGTGATAACCACATGTAAGTATGGTACTACAGCTGCCCATAGGGGCTAGTGATGGTGTAGAATTGTGACAACAACCTGATGAGATGTTCTGGGGTGGATTCTGAGGTCATTGCTTGTCATGTACATGAGACTGTTTCCAGCCAGCTGTGGTGGCTGTGTGTTTATTCTTGACACTGATGCATTCTCAGGAATGATGTGTCATCTGGCTGTGCCCAAGCTGTGACCAGCCATCTCTAACCTAGACACTTCTATGGCCATAGACTGTAGTACCAGGAGAAGGATACCATCTGCCACATGGTTGAAGCAATGGATGCCATTTTAGATACCAGTGATCAGAGAAGTAATGTTCCCTCTCTGGTTTTAAATTCATCCTCACTGTTCAGGTGCTGGATGCCATCTCATGGGCAATGCAGGTGCTGCATGTTGCCCTTCAGACTATGCCACATACTCACCATCTCCATAATGGTATGCGTAGTGGATGTATATGCCTGGATCACTGATCTGTGCAGCCACTGGACTAATACTATGTTGCACTCCTCTCGTGAGCAGACATTTATTTTTATTTTATTCTAAATTTGTTAACCAGGGTATAGCCCTGCTCCTATTGGACCTATTTCAGTCTTATCTGGGGTAAACAAAATTAATACATGATATTATTTGCAGAATAAGTGTCAGACTGCAATATACTATATACAATTTGAATATCATACTTGGCTTGAGGGTATAAAGGCAATAGAAACATGACAATATATACGGAGTATCTGACAAAACACAGTATATACATGCATTATATGCAAAGTGGATATTAAAGTTGGCACACTGAAAAAAAATCACAAAGAAAAGTAGAGTCAAAGCAAGGTATGTAGAGGAGAGAAGGGAAGGGAAGACAGAGCTAAGATTCTATGAGAACAGAGATGGCAGTTGCATTTTCCTAGAGTCTTGTTATGTGTTTTTATTTCTGACTGGAACATGGGGTAAGAGGAACGACCTTTATGCTAAGAAGTGAGAGATTCCCACAATTTGGGACCAAGGACTGAGAAAGCATGGTCTGTGCAGTGAAGCTTTGTTTGTGGGTTTGGTTTCTAAGGTTGTATGTTGGTGTCTCTCTGAATAGTCTGGAGGCTAGTGGGAGGAAGACCTCATTCTTTATAATTTTAAATAGTTGAGTACAATATCAGCATGTTGTCTCACAGGTAGCCATTTAGTTTTTTTAGTGTTTTTTGCAGTGGCAGTCATTACTTTGGGAGAGAGTGATGAATCAGTATATGCCAGATGAGTTGGATTGTTGGTAGTATTTCTTTCAGAGGCTTTAGTAATCAGGGGGCGATCTTAACCTATGGCATTTTTAAAGGGTGGACTGATGGAGAGGTTAATAAGTTGAAATTCACTGAGAAGTAGTGGCTGGACAGGTAGATTTTGAACAGGGATAGTGTATTATTGCTAATGCCTATTTCAGTGAGATGGTCTAGGAGAAGTGAACAAATGAGAAGATCAAAGTCTCTACTAAGGTCAATAAAAATACCTCCAGTAATTAGGCATTTGTCCATTCCAAGAAGAATTGTGTCACTGAGTGTCCAGATAGCTGTGGATATATTGTAACCAGACCAAAAGTCATGCTGCTTTTAAGAAGGAGGAGGTGGTATTGATTGACTTATTGAGTGAGATGCAATTAAAGTATTTTTTTTTTTATGGAATCTTTCCTGGGATAGGATGAACAGCAATAGGCCAAAAGTCTGAGAGATTAGGACTGGGTGTCTTAGGGACAGGTTTTATAATGGCAGTTTTTCAGGTATAAGGCATAATATTAAGTGTAACATATGGGCTGAAGATGTATTTTAATACGATTATGATATCTCTACAATGATATATAAACCACGGGTGAAGGCTGTCTGTGCCAGGGACTATCAAGTTTAATCTGTTGGAGCAGTGTGTGGATGTCCCTGGTAGAGGAAGTTTGTAACTGCCTTCAGAAAGTGATGGTAAGGTTGTTGAAATGACAAAGGAAATCAGAGGCAGAAAGTTGAAAAGTTGTGGAATTCATGAAGAGAAAGTTATTCCATCCTGAAAGGTGGTTGATCTCATTCCAGAAGTTTTTGGGTGATTTTATTAATGAGGTTTGGTATGATTTCATCAGGTGAATTTTATGGTACCGTATGTCTTACTTGGCTTGGTTGCATAACTGAGTGTAGCACTGCATGTTTATGGAATGGGCATGTGCTTTCCAAAAATGCCATGCCTTATCTCTGAGATGTAGAAGATCTTCAAGCTCATAGGTTAGCCAGTTATTAGTTTTTGGTTTATATAGTCCTTGGATTACTGGCAAGTAGGGGTTTTGCAGGTCATTCAGCATAGAGGGGAGTAGTTCTGTAGCAGTGTTAGGTTCAGATGAATTCATAACTGGTGATCAGCCCATCAGGGAGAGGGTGGATTTAAGTTTATTAATGTTTTGTTGAGATATATTACAAAAAGATACGACATTTGGGGGAATATTTCATATGGACGATGATTATGAAAACTGATGGTGCGTGGCTGTTGATGTTTGAGATGAGAGAAGGTCTGCTACTTAATATGAGATCTAGGAGTGAGTGGTGAGATGTGCAAAGCTTGGGTCTGGTACATTGAGATATGAGCTGGGTGAGGGAAAATTGTAAAGAAGAGTACTCTGGCCATTGAAAATGGGACTAAGCAGGCTGAGATTGAAATCTTCAAGTATTATGATATTTTTGATATTATTTGCATAGGAAATTATAGATGGAATGTTGAATTTTTTGGAGTGTAACAATAAGAATGTGTGTCTTTAAGGGAACTGTGTTAAGTAGTTAGAAAGGTGAGAATAGGAGAATACATGTAGGGACCTCTGGGGTAACTGGGGGATGGGTTTGGAGGGGAGCATATTGGGCCAGAAATCACACTCTGTGTGAGTCAGTTAGCCTGTACACCCTTAGTGGGTAAGAATATGCACTGGTAAGCTAATAATATAACTCAAGCTTCATGTTCCAGAGAAAATAGCAGAGGGAAATATTTCTAAAAAATTAAAAAAAAATAAAAATAAAAATAATAGAACCAACCAGAATTATTTGATTAAGGCAGAATTTTGGGGATAAGGGCACAACTGTGCTTCTTTACTGGAAATACAAATTTTGGTTCACACATAAAAGGTGTCCAAGCCCTTATCAGGTGATAGGGAAAATAGATGAAGAGTGTACAATGTCACTTGCTGTTTGAAACAATTTACAACTTCTGATTACATTTGAGAAGACGGGCTGCAGCAGAAAGTACCTTATGCAGTTATTTAATTATTTGTTAGTCTTAGTCCCTGTCAAATGCTGTACATGCTCTATTTAAGTGTCTAATTAAAAAAAAAGTTTGTGTTGTGCAGAATAAATTGGGTTTCCAGAACAGTAAGGAATGCCTCAAGTCCAAACAAGACATGGCCAATCTATAATACAGAGCAAACCAAATGAATAATTAAAACTAGGGAATAACACATAAAAAACCCTCAGAGCTATTGCCTAAATAAGCCTATATGCCTAAATGAGCCCAGTTATGCTACTGTTACCAGCAAGAAAACAAATGAAACAAGAAAAAAAGATGGTGGCACCCTGCATGGCTGCAGTGATTCTGGCTCACAAATGCACTACTCACTCTAGCTCTTATTCTGCAGTGGATTTACTTGGACTTACAAATTTTACTGAATTTTCAAATGTGGGAAGGTGCTATGGTCATTTTCCTTTGCTGAATCTTCTGGAGTCTGGCTTGCCATTCGAGTGGTTTGCAAGGCTGATGTCTGCAGGCTGTGTGAGTCCTGAATCACTTAACAAATTGGGATACTGCTGAATAATCATCCAGACTGCTTTATGTGCTTTGTCTTTTAAATAAACAACAAAAATCAGAGAAAGCATAGCAGATGCGACAGACCTAGGAAAAAGGGCAACAAAGATGGTGTCAGCATTAGATTAAGAAAATCTCCACCCAGGACTGTAATTCCTTCTATGCTGCTGGCTAACATAAGATCTCTGGATAACAAAATGGGCTTTATCAGGCTAGACATTAATGCAAACAATAAGGTAAGGAACAGCTGTATTATTATATTCATTGAGTCTTGGCAAAATTCAAATATTAGTGACCAAGCTGTTTGGATAGGCAAATTCTACTTATTTAGTCAAAATTTTGTGCAGTGATAAGCACTTTTTTCCCCTCTGTGTTGATCTGTATGACAATAAAGTTTACTTTGACTTTGACTTTGAAGGAGATAAGGATGGACAACACCCAACAGATAAAAGAAAAAAGGGTGGGGGGGCAAAGTACATACAGAGTGTAATAAGATAATTTGCAGTTAATAAAAAGGATAGACAATTAAGTAGAATGACATGCACAGAGAGAAAGAGATTAAAAATGAAAGACAGTGGAATCATTAAAACATCACAAAAATACTCATACAGTTGTGCCACAGCAGCTAGTGCAGTGCGGAGTTACACTATTAGGTGTCGTGGCTTTTTTCACTATGTGTACGTTATCTTTTTCAACATATAATGTCTATATGCAGTAAAGTCCTGATTCCACTCTTTCTCATATTAGCACAATGTCTTTTAAACGGAGATGCCAATTTTTATTATGATAACTTGGGCCTCATAAGTCAGCTGTTATGTTAATGTTATGTTAATGAGGGAATTCTCTGCAACTGTCTCTATATTGCTACCATAATGCATAGTGCTATCAGCATAGGCTGTGCTACCCCTACTTGTCCCTGCATGTCCAAGGTCTATGCACTATATGCTTATGCAGGTACCTGTGAAGTTTTCAGCACTGTGGATCTGTGCCACATAGCCATGTTTTAGTTCTTCATTACTGTGTTATGATCCACATCACATGATATCCAAACATGCAAGCATGAGCAAAAATGTCTGAGTGACAATGGTTGTATCAGGTGCTGGAAACAGCAGAGCTCTTGTGTGCTGTCCAAGGGAAAGCAAGGAGTAAGGTCACTTTGTTCTTTAGCCACATGGACTTAAAGCAGTGCCTGCTGGACCAGAATGATGAGTCTTGGTACAAGGTAGATGCCCAGCATGATCTTGCCAGGATGGTGTACAATGCTACTGGCATAGTCCCATCTGGTGATCAGTGCAGGCATCATCATAGCGAACTGTGGTAGTGCCGCCCTAACACATTTAAGTAAGAAGTAGAGATTAGGAGGAGACAGCAAGAGTCCAACTGTAAGCATTAGTTACCTTTTTTGTCTTCCTGACTTTTATAAGTCCAGCACTGACTTCCTACATTGCCTTACAGCTGTGGAGGAGTGAGATAAAACATTGATGGCTGCTTCAAGAAGCAGGAATGTTTCTACCATGGGGGTGGTGTTGGGTGTACATGTCATTTGCACTGCTAGCTTATATATTATGTAGCATGTGTAATGTGTATTGAGGAGTTCTTTTTGTTTTCTCTTTATTATGTAGGTTCATTTGTTGCATTAAGACTTAATGTTACTGCCTTTGTTGCTAAGAAACCAGTGGGTCCCAGCACTGCCAAAAGTAAAGGAACAGAGATTATCTTGCTGGAATTTGTGATTTCTTCAGAGGAAGGGAGCAGAGGCTTTTCTTCTGCTGGTGCTCCAGAGGGATCCTCTGTTATCACCTGGTGTCATCTGTGTAAGCTGGCTCCATCTAAAGTGTGCCTGTAGCTGGTTGCCTGTGTTAGAGCATGGTATGGCTGGTTGAATTGTGTATTGATATATTCACTTCACTAATCACAGCTTATAAAAGCTGAATTTAGCAAACACAAGGGAAAAAAAGGCAAATTAATGCAATTATGTGTGTGTGTGTGTGTGTGTGTGTGTGTGTGTGTGTGTGTGTGTGTGTGTGTGTGTGTGTGTGTGTGCACATGTGCACATGTGCAAGTGTGTGTGCCTGTGTCTCTGTGTGAGAAAGATAGAGAGACAGACAGAGAGTGACTGAGCAAGTAAGTGAGATTGAGCAAGAGCTCATACAAACTCATTGCTGAATAATTCTGGAAAAGGCCAACAACAATGAAGATTCAAAGACCTAAATTTAGAGGTAATTTTTAAATATAACCTAAACTCACTGTAACAGGTAATTATTGCAAGAGGTTTTCCACCAACATGCATTTTTTGAGCTATAAAAAGTATGAATCCATAAAGTCTGTCTTTATTCACTAACTGCATTTCTCAGTGGTTTACCACAAAATCAAACATTTTTGAGAGGACAGTGCAGAAATATGAAGCAAAATCATGGATTCTTGAAAGGCATTGGGGGTATTGGAATGCAGAGCCATAGCTTACTTACCTAGTGCCTGCTGCCATTCCAAAATCTGGTACGCCTCAAAAAAAGACTGTTTTTTCATTGTGAAAAAGAAAAAGGGTTTCCTGTTTTAAATTGTAACATATTGCTTGCTACAAATACAAATCTCTGTTGTGGCAAGTGATTTGCTACTGTTACCATAATATCCACTAAGAACTTCAGTGGTTCAGCCCATCAGCCCTGACACAAATTACAGTATTGGCATTAATTTCTGCATGCCTGAACTGTAATAAAGCCTACTCATCAATTGTTGCACCTAACACCTTGCACTTGAGGTAGCTTCCCCACTGGCTCCACCCTAGGTATGCTTTTATTGCAGTGCCTTACACTATATAAATGTTTCCATTCATGTGATCATGATGAGATTTCAGAGCTGTACTCAGTGAGGAAAGTGGCTGTCATTCCTGAGCACAGTTCTGTTAATGTCCGTGGACATTAAATATGTATAGAACTTATAGGTTAGATGTCAAATACCTCCATAAACAACAATTACATAAGCAACTTTGTAACATTAGGCAGAGCAACTATTTTATATCAAAATTATAAAAAATGTATATACAACTAAAAACAAACAAACAAATGCAAAACAATGCAAAAGATATCCTGCTATCTAAGTGCAACATTGCCTTCCAGGGCAGATGTTACAGGACAATAACGGACCATTCATGAGTAGTGAACAGTTATTTCTCACATAATAGATTTATACTGAGAACTGGTTTATTAGAATCCTGCCTGATTTATCTTCATTTCCGTCATATATGTATATCAGGCAGATGGGGTCCGAATGGAGAGATGCTAAGTCAGCAAGCAAAGGAGAGCAGTATTGCTGAAACTGAATTCATCATCAAGTCTTGGTGAGTACCTTCAAGAGGTGGAACCTGTTTTTCACAAAATCTCACAGAGACAACACTGATATATAGACTGTATTTATATAGCATATATCATGGACAGACGTAGGTCAAAAATTAAGGAAGATAGCTGGGTGCACAAGACCCAGGATAAAAAGTGCCCAATCCTGGTAGGTGCACTGGTACCAGGAATGGAAAAAATGACAGTGTAGAATCCTCAAAATATGGAAAATTCCTACAATGTGGCCAGGCCAGGAACAAGGGGAGGATGGCTCCACTGTTATAGAAGGAAGTAGCAGTCCACAAAAAATCACAAAAATTGATAGGTCAAAGAAGAGGTATAAAGATGATAGAGTGGACTGTTGAGGGTAAGAAATAAATTATGTAATATTACTATTATGAAAAAAGCCCAGAATTTCCAGACACACGATATACAAAAAATGAAGAGAGAAATTAGAGGAAAGAAAAATTCTTCCTCAAGAAAAACTGTTAGAAACCTCAAATAGAAATTTGTGCTCATTAATACAACAGATTTGTAAAAAACAGTACATAGACCAAGAAACTTTGATCTGTTTGGAAAAAGAATCCTCTGAGGAAGTGCAAAAATATAAACAATAAAACCAAGAGATACTTGAAAAGTATAAAAAAGAAATATGGACATGGGAAAGAAAGAGAGATTTCATATGGTGCAATATTTATGCAAAGGAGAAAGCCAAATTAATAAATATAAAGAAGGCAGCTCTAACGATATTCAGAGAGAAATACAGGCAAATGCATCCAAATTTAGAACATTTCACAATAAAAAAATAACATCACAAAGGGGGAATATAGAAAAGATCAGTAAAGTAGAAGTTAGAAACAGAAGTTATGGAGTGTCTGCGAAGTGAAGGATTTGGTGTAGAAGGTCTAACACAGGTTACATCACAACATGATCAAATGAGACTCCAAAGTAAGGAGAAACAGGAAGATCAGGAGACACCTGAAGAAGAAATGTGGACATGGGAAATATCTATGCAAAGGAGGAAGAAGAACTAATCAATACAAAAAGAGCAGCGCCAAAGATATTTGAAGAGAAATACAGGCAAAGGTATCCAGACATGGAAAACTTTACAGTACAAAAAATAAGAAGACAAAGTGGAAAAGTAGAAAAGAAAATTAGTAATGGAGAAGTTAAAGAAATAGAAACTGAGGTTATGGGGTACCTGCAAAGTGAAGGATTCAGTGTAGAAAATGTAATTCAGAAAGTACCACAACAGGATAGAGAAATTGATATCCAAATTAAGGGAAACCAGTGGAAAGGGAAGCAATTGGTCAGGTGCCATATAAAGATATTTTAGAGCCTTCCACATGAAACCAGTATAAATGTTCACTTGAAGCTGGACAGCAAGGGAATGAACAGGAAACTGTAAAAACTTTGATGCAGTCAATGTTGAGGAGTGATAGGCCAATGAGTTCCCATAGAGCAATGGATGGCTCAGGATGAAATTAAAGAGAATGTACCACAGGAAGATGCTATAGAACATTCTATAGAATGCCCACAGGAAATGGAAAACAAAAAATGCGCACTCACCTTTGAAGAAAATGAACTAAAGGAAGAGTTGCTTGATTTAATTGAGATAGACAAACATATTAAGATCAACAAAATAAATAGGCTGCAGGAGGTCAATAAAACCCAAAAAGGCAGAACTTTGATAAAGCAAATGATGAACAAAGTAATTAGGACTGTCCATAGAGATTCAAGCGATATAACAGAAATAAACAGGATATATTGCTGTGCAGCTAAATTAATAACTGATAAAGTTCTACCACAAGAACACAGGGTAGTGAGGGAAAGGAAGGGGGGAAATCGAATGCAATCATGGAAGTATCGAATAGAGAAACTATAAAGCAATTAAGACAAGAAGTGTCACTGTTAGAAGAGAATAGAAGAGGAAACAGATCAACAAAAATACTTAAGACAGATGTGATAAAACAATGCACAATATTAGAATAGATCAATATCTATCATGTACTATCCCAAATAATAAACTAAAAATCTCACCACAGATGGAAAAACTTAGAAGATAAATATAAAGGAAACATACAAAATAAGCAATTTACTGATGACCCAAAATAAGTTTTATAGAGAATTGGGAAACAAGGTTAAAGGAATTGAAAGACCACCAACAAAAGAAGAAGTAGATGTATTTTGGAAAAGTATTTATGAAAATTCTATGGAACATAACAAAGATGTTAAATGGATAGAAGAAGTAAAAGAAAAAAATAAGAAGTTTAAAGGTACAGGATATGAAATGGGATGAAGTAATAGCTGGAGAGATTGAAACAAAGTTAAGAAAAGCCTCTAACTGGAAGACCCCAGGCCCAGATGCAGTACCTAATTTCTGGTAAAAAGTAGTAGCATCTTTGCACGAAGATTTAGCCATGAGTAAGAACTATTTATATGGCCACCCCAAGCAGACACCAACCTGGCTAACGACAGGAAAAACAATGCTCCTACTTAAGAGTGAACCTGCAAGCTAGCCTAAAATTATAGGGCAATAACTTGCCTTCTGATGAAATATAAACAATACACTGGAACTGATGCCGACAGAGTTTATAGTCATTTAGAAGAAAATCAATTATGGCAATAGAACGAAAGGGCAATAAAAGAAAGTCATATGGAACAAAGGATCATTTATTGTTAAAGAATGTCATAGTGGAGAACTGTAAAAATGGGAAGAATCTAAGTATGGCATAGATTGACTACAAAAAAGCATTTGATAGTATCCAACATTCATGGATAAAAGAGTGCTTAAAATGTATAAGATACACACTACACTGATCAACTACATTACAGTGACCATGAAACAGTGGCAGACCACTTTGCAATTAAGCTATGATAAAGTACAAATTATTATCCCAGGAATAAAAACTCAAAGGGGGATATACCAGGTGACACTTTGTCACCACTGCTATTCTGTCTTGTTCTTAACTCATTAAGCTGTCTACTTAACAGCTTAGGCCATGACTGTAATTTGGCTCCTAGAAAACAACAAAGTGCAAAGACTTCTCATCTTCTTTTTGTCAATGACTTAAAACTGTATAGCTCATAAGATTAGGAAACAAAAGCACAACTGCAAGTTGTCAAAACATTTTCAGATGATATAAGAATGTCACTGGGCCTTGATAAATGTGCAAAAGCAACCTGTAAAACAGGAAACTGCAGCACCAAGAAAACATCAGTTTGGGACAAGAACGTGATATTAAAGAACTTGAGAAAGAGGGAGTGTATACATATTTGGGAACTGTTGAAGGATCAACAATAAAACAAGAACAAATGTGAATAAAACTTAATAAGGAATACTTTAGAATACTTAAATTAATCCTGAAAACATTGTTTGCATCTAGGAACAAAATCCAAGCTATAAATCAATTTGCTCTTCCTGTACTAACTTACAGTTTCGGAGTGTTTGACTGGCCCCAAAACACGTTGGATAGATTAGACAGGAAAACAAGAAGGATGCTTCATGCTCACTGACTGATTAATAAAAATCAGTGCATACCAAGATTATATATTTCCTGTTCCGAAAGAGGGATGGGCATCCTTGAAATTGATTACATATAGTCATGGGACTGCATACATATCTGCTGACCTCACGAGACCCAAATGTAGTGAAAGTTTTGAAACATGAGAATAATTTTCAGATGACTTCTCTGCTTAATTTAGCAAAAGCATATTGGCATCAAGCAGGAATGGAAACAAAACCAGAAGTAGATAAAAATCAGGCAGCAACTGAATGTGTCAAAAAATAAAAGAAAGAATATAAGGTCAAGGATCAGATAAAAAGGCAAGAGATATGGAAAATGCATAAATATAGTTGTAAGTATAGAAAACTTTTGGAAGAACCTCATGTTGCTCAGGATAAAACACACAAATAGTTAAGGAGAGGCGAATTCAAGCTAAGAGATGAAAGGCGGCACAAGATAGTGGGCTACATACATGTTGGTTTACAAAGTCCATTGAACATGTGGGAGAAACAGACAATTGTAGGTTTTGTAAAACAGAATTGGAAACAGTTGCACACCTCATTGCTAGTTGTGACATGCTAATGGCAGAAGGACTGTATACTGAAAGGCACAATAATGTGACAATACTGTTGCACTGGAGATTGTGCAAACATTATGGTATTGAAGTAGTTGAAAAGCACTGGAAACGATGCACAAAGCATCACAGAAAATGATGACATCTACATCACATGGGATCACCCATTAACAGTTCAAATGATAGATGCTAGAAAAACAGGTATTGTAGTCCATAAAAAGAAGACAAAAGTAGCAGTGATCATTGAAACTGTAACACCCAGTGACTACTGTGTCTTGTGTACAGAGAGACACAAAGTCATAAAATATCAGGATTTGCAGGCAGAAGTGAGAGCGATGTGGAAGAAAGATACCTGGACAGTATCAATAGTTGTAGGAGCAACGGGTCTTATAAAAAAAGAATCTATAATTGTATTTAGATATGTTACCAATACATGTAACCCCATATGAATTGCAGAAGGAATCATTGCTGGATACATTGTAGGTGCTGCAAAGAGCACTTTTGGCTGACATCAAAGACTGAGACAATACTAATTTCATGAACTTTAATCGTACTTTGACTTAGCAATGGCTTCCATTCCTGTCATGGTACTGAAAACCCAAAAGACTTGGAGAAATTAAAAAAAAGCAGTTTTTAGACAGGGTGTAATGAAAAATCTGTATAAAAATATAGCAAAATGGTAAAAAATGCAGCATAGCTCAATAGTGCAAAAAATGGGTTTAATGTATTTTGCCTTAAATTCCTGCATCTCATTTGTCACTTCCCACAATAATTCATTTGTCGTAGTACACAAAAACAAAATACTGAAAAATACAACAGTGCAGCTGATGGTAAAACATCTGGTAAGGATATGGAGCATTTGAGTTACACCTTTGTGAATAAAATAGTCTGTTGTACGATAAGGGATGCAGTGATGTTGGGCTAAATATGAGAAATGGATTCTGCTCACGAGTTAAAAAAATAAACACTGACAAGCTAAGGCAGGGCTGAACAGCAGAAAATCAAGTACAGATAAGGACATAACAAGAAAGAAAGATACATTAGAAAGCTTAAATGAATACACACACAGGGAACTATGTAGTTGAAGCTGAATTATAGGGGGCTATATATAGTCCTTATTCAGTACAATTTTTTCAATGCAAAATTCTCTTCTGCATGCAGTTGATGTAAATGAAGTAATGATATGGTGCTTCAGGGTAAGCCTAGTTTTTTCTATTCCTAATGTGTAGCAATTCCTAATGTGTAGCAAAGTAGAGCTTTGAATGACATAGACTGGTGCATAACACTAGTTTTGATTCATAAACATTGTAATACAACAAAGCAAGCTGACTCAGAACCCATTGTCTGAACTGCACAGTAGTGTTGCTTCTGTCAGTACAGTGATCCCCCTCCCCTGCCAGTGCTTTACTTAGAGCTACAGTGCTGATCAAAAGAGCACTGTAGAAGAAGAAGGAAAAAAGAAGAGATTAAAAAAAAAACTGCTCCATTGCAAAGAAAGAAAATCCTTCCCAGAAGAGAATCCCCTATGGTGCAGACAAACCCATTACCCTATGAACCATGGTAGGGCCTGGTAGTGTTCCAAGGACAGTGCTCAATATTCACTTTATCAACTGTGCACAATCTTTATTATGTATAGCACATTGGTTCACATCCTGCTGATGTAATCAGTCAACTATATTTCTAATTTTCTTTTTTTTATATATTTATTGCTGCTTTTCAGCTTTTCAGCAATTTGTTATCAAATATCTTCAAAATGTAACAACATATATTTAAAGGATTGCTAAATCTTCTTAGGATTATATGAACTAGTTTATATTAACATAGAGCAGAGCATAAAGATTAAAATATTTTTTATTGTGATATTATACACAGAAGAGTAACAAGATTAATTTCTGCTGGTCGCTTGCTTGTCCCTGACCCACATCTTTCTGGTCTGCTCCATCTGACAGCTAGTTAAGTAATGTTTGACTCTGTATTGATAAGGAAACACTGAAAGCTTTGACACAACAATAGCAATCACCATACTCTGTGTAGAGCCACTGGAAAAAACTTAACCCAGCTTCTAGAATCTTACTACCAGCTTAGTACAGATGCTTATGTGCTGCTCTCCTACAGAAGGTATGCTTTGTAGTGTTTGTTTTATTCTCAGCAGCCACTCCAGCTTCCCTGCTCTTTACTAAATGGAGATATCATGAGGGGACGTGATAATACCATTCCCTTCCCCTAACAAATCCTTTCCTAACTTATCTAAGGGCAACCCTTCCATTTATTACATGTACGAGGGTTAAGTCTAGGCTATAGCTCTACTGTTTGCACTTTTATATCCTACACTTTTGGTATTAGCTACTCAAATTAAGTCTACCTAAGAGGCTTTTGTCAATGTACATCTACACTTTTTATGTTTTTGAGGTAGTCTTGAATGGTAATGTGCTTATGTCAAATCATGACATTTTCCACTGGGTAGGTAAGAGTCCTGATTGATTTTGAAAATATTGTCTCCACGTCTGTTGTCTGCAGCCATGTTATAAATTCTGATAAAAAGCATCCCATAGGAGTGTCATCATATTTCTGAATGAAGGATTTTGTTGTACTAAAGCCAGTATTTACTTGGAGATGGCTGACCTATTAGCAATTTTTTATGGTACTAGATGCTTGAAGAACTCACTTTTTTCTGGTTCATTCACAACATCTAAATCAATTAACCTAGTGGATTCTTGGCACCAATTTTCTATGTTCTCTTAGCATAAGAGTAAGAAAGTATTGTTTCTGATGCTGCTCTCTGTCTCCCTATGCACTTAAGCCTATCCTCCCCATCAAGTTTTATATATATATACATACATATATATATATATATATATATATATATATATATATATATATATATATATATATATAGAGTTTATATGTATAATCATATATTACCTAACAACTCTTCCAAGTTCTGTAAGGTAATTGCATTTCAACCATAGTATGTTCATTCCTTGTTTACTGACTGAGTCATGTTATTTTTTTATTCTTGTATTAACATGCTGTTTACTTATTCTTGTATTACTTTGTATACATCTATTACTGGAGCTTTTCTTCTCGGGGGCCGAGGCTGGCCCATGCTGCAGTCTGTGAGACCCAACAAACTGACATATTTTGCACAGTGCTGCTGATACCTGAGTACAGGTCTGATATGAGTTCTTGGGTCCTAGAATGGTATCTGATACTGTCTATAGTATATCAGTTCCAGATGGTACCTTTTATGTTTCAGTCTTTTGGTTCTGATATGGCTAGCTTTTCATTTAAAGTGTGTCTGTCCCAAATAAGTCTTCTCTCTTTGGCTTCCAGTATAGTTATAGAAGTTCTAGGCCAAACATCGTATGATTATCCTGATTACTTACTTCTAATTTCCCAACAGTTATGCGTGTTGTCTGGTGTTTTCAGTATACTTTTCCTTGCCTTTGCTTTCACATAGGCAAAAGTACTGGGTGGGGCTCTACACCTCCTATGTTGCTTTAAATAAGGGAACTGCTAAGGAAAATATGGAACTACCTCATTTTTCATAAGGTCTTTCTTGTTAAGGATAGAGATGATGATCCCAGTCCTGGAGCTCTATTGTACAATTCTGCAGTAAATTCTATATCTCTGGTTTATCCTACTTTTACTTTAGTATCTTTCCCTCCACAAGGCTCACACATGCATCTTATTACACTTCCTAAAGACTCCAAACTATCTTAAGTTTATACCTGTTTGCATCAAGGATTACATACAAATCACAAGACAGTGTCTGTGTTGAAATTTAGGTTGCTACCTAATAAATGTTAATTACCAACATTGCGGGTCAACACCTGTCCTTCTTTTTAATTTCTCCAAATCTTTTGGGTTTCTAATACCATGATTGGGATGGACCCCATTCCTACGTGAAAATATGATTAAAGTTCAAGAAATTAGTATTGTTTCAATCTGTGTGAGTGCTGTGGTTCAGTTGTAGGTGAGGGTGAGCTTCTGCTTGAAAAAAAGCATCTGGTAATGAGTCACTGTGGATAAATCAACAAAGTGCTGAATGTAGATATAGTTAAATGGTTGTCTTGGTCCTTGGTACTGGTAGATGATCATGCTAAGATTATCATTAGTGATGCCTTACAAACACTCCCGCTTCACCAGTTTTACTGGTAGCCTTATTGAACTAAATCAGTAGGTTTTCAGTTCTAACTTTATTTTGCATTTATTTAGTGTACCTGAACCTTAACCAGATGGGCAAGGCAGCAAACTAGGTAGCTGCTGAAATTCCAAGGACAGTAACTGTGATCTTCTGAATTGTGGGAATACAAGTGTGCATTTGTGGAATGTATTCTACATCTAAGACTGTGGAATCCCAGAGTACTTACCCTAATCCAAGGTACTCTGATCTCAATAGTATGTATAAGCAGGAGGGCCATGGCAATACAGCTGGGGGCAATACTCTTAAAGGTCTAACAGTAAGTTACAGAATTCTTGATTTTTAATTGATGCAATTTAATTATTTAAAGTCTTAGGACTAATGGTACTGAGTGTCACATTTATGATTGTGAGTTGAACAAGCTTGTTCTCCCTGTACTGCAGCAAAGGATCTTTTGCATCATGTTAACACAATCACATGCCCAAGCCTTTCTCCTGGGTTTGCATTACTGTAGACTAGTTGATTAGTAATGGACACTACAGGTGTAACCATATGTTCATAGCACCATTAGTGAACACTCTGCAATCACCTCTATTTGGACCTTCCAAACTCAGCTTATTATAGTCTCAGGATAGTTCTTATCTACAGCTAATGAACTGCATCCTGTCTTGGAGATGATGTAGATGGAATTGAGCTTTATTCTTAGAATTATGTACTGCTGCCTTAGACTTGGCCATAGCAATCCTGAGACATATACAAGGCAGACGATTCCCCATTAAGGTCAGCCGTGCTCCCACTGACAAAAAATAAATAAATTATTCATTATATTTGCAGTTTGATGTGGAGATAGTGGTGAGCAGTTGCCTACATTTAGTACATGAACAATATGCAGGGTTATAATGGATCTCTAGGAAACAATAAAGATGAATGCAATTACTTTGAAAATACATTTAACTTTTAGCTGCCCTATGCTTTTCTTATCTCAAATCTACAAAAGTTATTTGCATCAGAATTAAAACAATGTTTTATTAGCTGGCATAAATAAGCAGACTTTTGCATTCAAACCTTGTGACCACTTCACATAGTCATTAGGCAGAACTCATCAGTAGTTTCTCCTGAAGATGTTTTATTGTTCTTTAAAACCTTATCTTTAAATGAATATGTGTCCCAAGTGTAGCTTTAGAGTCTGCATATAAGGAAGTTGAGAAGAAACATGTCTGAGAAATTAAAAAGGTGCTACCAGGCATTTCCAGAGGTCTCACATTTATCTGCTCTTCTGCTATATCATTAATGGAATAACACTCCCCCAACACACACAGAAAAATTTCATTAACAAGCCCCTTTATATGTCTTGTGATTTTTTGCCGTGATTTTAAGCAGAGTGTGTGTATGTGCATGTGTGTGTGTGTACGCATGTGCATGTGTGTGTGTGTGTGTGTGTGTAAGCAACAGCTTGAATTTTAAATATGACCATATTGTAGACAGGAAAGCTGATGGCACCCTGACAGACCTTCTAGCAGTAGTTATTACTATTTACTCAAACATTGACATTGCTCTAGTAAATGCAGCCCTTTTCACTTATCTCAAGAGAGCCTTAAGTGTGGGCATCTGTGCAGTTTTGCTCCTTGTTATCAGATTAGGCAGGGGACACATACACTAGAAGTAAGAGAATAAAATAGTATCTTAAATGTACAGTGTACTACAGTCAAGCTTGTCAAAAATGGGTAATGTGAATAGGTGCTGTAGGGTAATGTCTTGTCCTTCCAGCTCTTGTTACTTGTTAGTAATAACTGCCATAATGACCTTCCAAGACTGCATGCTATTTTAGGGGAACGGTATATCTGTTGTATCTGCTCTATTCTGACCAGCTTCAGCAGAGTATGGAACTGATTCTTTGACCATGGCCTCAATGCAGAATCCCCCAATGTCCCAAGAACTACACTGAAAATGGATCTTCCAAAATATACATGTACCCACTTATTCTGCCAGTAATCAGTCCAATAACCAATTGGCCCATTCATTCCTTCACAGGGTTACAAGCTTAACTGGCCTTCATGTTCCCAGAGGAGAGAGTCAGTCACAGACCTCATTCTTGCAGATTTCAAGGGTTCTGTTCCCAGACCCAGGAGCTCCTAACCCCACCACATTTCTGAAGGATGCATAAGCTGTCATCTCTCTGAAGGAAGAGCACGTGAGCTTCCCTGCATGACACCTTCAGAATTATGCTGCAATACAATGACATCATGTCCTTCTGGCTCAGACTCCATAGGCTGCACCATTGAGAACTCCCACTCAGTGTTGCCCAAGTGGTGAGCCATGCTTCTTCCCTCCCCAAAGGATGGTCAAACTGACATCCAGTTCAGTCCCATCTTCCTGGCCTCTCTCTCTCTCTCTCTCTCTCTCTGGCTGATATGCCTGCTAATCAAGTACAGGTCATCTGGATCACAGCAGGGCTTTATTACTCTGCGTCACAGGAGGGAGCTCATAGTTAACATCTTTTATTTCAAGTAACCTGTGGTGTGGTTGAGATCTTACTTTTATTCATCACATTAATGTTACTGTAGCCAATATAGACAAACACCTAAAGTTTGCATATAATGCCATGTGTCTTCTAACTCCTACAGGGATTCTACTGGAATCATTTTTTTATTATTAATCAGGAATATACATTCATTGTGTTAGCTTGGAGGCTCTTAATAAAATGTAAATAATAACAAGCCAGAATTGTTTAAATAAAATTTGCAGATTCACTACTGCATGCATCCTTCTCTAAGGATAACTGGCTGACCAGTTGAGTCACCTATCTAATCACGTCTCTGCTTCAGGGCTTCATATTTGCTAATTGTGCGCTAGTTATCTTTAATAATTCTCAATCTCCTCCCCAGTACTATCTGTGATCCCATAAAGAGGACTCTACAAACCAGTATGGCTTTGATTATTAATTAATAAAAGTGAAATTCCTATCTCCATATCAACTCTACCTGTATGGAATTAATTCTTAGCTAGTTGTTGTGTCTTTCGGCTTTTCCCGGTTAAGGGTCGCCACAGCGGAACTCCGGTCCGCTAATGATTGGCAGTAGATTTTTACATGCCGAGTTGCCAGCTCTGATGCACAACCTTCAATGAAGGTACGCCCATTCACGCATGTCTCCACACAGAAGACGCTGTAGCTGAGAATCGAACAGGACAACGTCTTAGTGTGATGCGACAAATTCTTAGCTAGTGATAACAAATAAAGTAAAAAATAAGGTTTTCAATAAGGGCTTTTATTCCATTGGAAGATGTAGGTCTGCTACTTCTTCTATAAAGAAATGCCTAGAATAATCTCTGTGCCATAACATATCCTACTTATTCCTAATATGGTGCATTGATCTGTCTGTGCAGCCGCAATGTAAAAGCTCATGAAGTAATATGAGTTTCTGTATCAGCCATTAATTCTGCATGGATTTTTTTAAACTTTTGTTTAGTCATTCATTGTACTTGCAAGTTAATTTATTGTATGATGTATGTTTCCCTTGCTTTTGGTCCAGGTTCAATTTCAAAAGGGCCTTTGGGCCAAATCATCTCCTCAGTTATTCCTAAAAGTGTGTGTTTCTCCCTAGCAAGTTTACTTCTTCACCAGGTGAATCTTGACCTACATGTTGAGTATACATAACAACGGAATTATGATTTGGGAGACCTGATCATATTTAGCTATTGTGACTTACTACTAGTTACAGGAAAAAAATAGTACATGAGAGCAAAATGTTTTATGGCTTTGAAAGATATAAAACATTTAGTGATGCCACACAGAAGCCAGAGCATGTATTTCTCTGATGAATTTCGCAGCTCACTCAGCCATTGCTTTAACTTAATTACTACACCCAAAACTGCCCACATTTTGTACCTTTTCAGACCCTTCTGCTGAGCTTATTCTCTTATGTGACCAACAAGTTACTCTCCACTTCATAAGGAAAATAGTTTGCATAATTCTTATTTATTTTTCTTTATTTGTTTTCAGTTGTTAACTGTAGTAGAACACTGAACTTAACGTGACATTTTCAGGATCAGCATGGAAGGAAACAATAGACAGAAGAAAACAAAGATGGCATTTTCAAATGAAGGCATGAATTGTGATAAATAGTCAAGAAGATTTTGAAAGCAATTTATTAGCACTATAATCATACAGCATAAAAAAAGAAAAAAAAAAACAACAGTCAGCATTTACACTGCATGATAAGTTACATGTTTGGTTCAAAATGCACCACAGAGTAAATATTCAATCCATAGAGTATATATTATTAGATATATGGGATGAGAGAAAACAAAGGGGAAGAAAATGGTAAGGTATAGTGAAGGAAAGGTGGGAAAGAGCCTAAAAAGAGGGTTTTGGAGTATCACAATCCCTTTGTCTGCCACTGCTCCGGTACCAGGGGAGAGGAATTAGACCAGAAGAATAGTGAGATGACTTTTAATTTGGTGGTAGAGATACTTTGCTGAAGGTTTATGCACTGTCAAGTCAGACACCTAGTTATTCAACATGAGTGGTTATTTCTAACTTAGTTGGTTGCTATAGTGAATGACCCATTCAATGGAGATAGTACAGAGTTTTGTTTGATACTGGAGATCATAGATTTTTTTCTTATTGATACCAAGTATAAGTTTATTTTTGAGTAGCCAGTTACAGAAGAGAGAAAAGCCTTTTTCAAGTTATGTTTTGATGGTAACTGGAAGGCTTGCTTTTGGAGACAGCAATGACATCTGCATAAAGAATGACATTTTGACAAGGGAGGTCCATGGGTAGGTGTTCATTAAATAGGAAGAAAAGAAAATGTGACAAGATGGGTCCTTATGGCATTCCCTTGCCTAAAGGATGAGAAAAGAAATGAGCATCTGTCCTGGGCTTTGGAGTCTCTCCTCTCTATGAAGTTGCTGAACCATGCATGGGAGTCTCAGCTGATGCCATATGACCTAAGGGAGTTTAGTAGACAATGATGGTCTTCTATGTCAAAAGCTTTTGTCAGGTTGATGAAGACACACCTGTTAAAAGTCCCTTAAACATGATCATGAAGGTATCATTGGTGAGGGTGTATAAGGCTGTCATGGTACCACATCCAGTGCAAACTCTGTGCTAATATGACAAAAGAACTCAATAGTTTTGGATATATTCTGTACATTGGATGAAAATAATTTTTTTAAAGACTTGGCCTAGGGTCTGTTCATCTAAAACTGGCCTGAAGGCTTTTGGCATTTCAGCTTTGGGTGGCTTGGGTACTGGTTTTATTGTTTCTTGTTTCCACATTGTGGAAATTGTGTTAGAGGTGAGAAGACAAAGATTATAGAATATATGTTGAAAGGTGGGAAGTATGTGGTTTTTGCCCAATACAATAAGCAAAAGCAGAAGTCCATCTTCACATGTAGGTGTATTGGTGGGGTTTTCATTAATGTATTTTTCAATTTGAATGTTGCTGTTTTTTTTTTTTTTTGAAGAGAAAGTAGTATTGAATGGAGAGGCTTTAGATTTGAGAACGGGGTCATCTATATGTCATGTAGGTAGGGAAGGTAGCGTAAAGAATATATTTAGGAAGTGAACTATTGTGAGATTGCCAGACTGGATGGGAATGAACCTTTTATGTGGAAGATTATTATATGGAACTCATCTTAAGAAAACGTTCATGAGGTTCCAAAGTTTTGGGGGCTATTTATAAGGGAATTTCAGTGGAGTGGAGGATATTTGCTTTACGTCTTCTGGTAGCTTTTGGATCAGAACTCTGAGGGATATAAATTTGCCCAATTTAGCCAGGCTTTATCTCAGAGTATGAGTAAGGCTTTAAGCTTATATGTGAACCATTTAGTATGTGAGCATTTACACAGCTGGGTGACTCTGAGGAAAGTTATTCCATAACTTCTGCTTCTGCAGTTCCAGTCTCTCCCTCCCTCCCTATCTGAGAATATTTGAAGGTTGTGTTTTAACTTGAAAATGACACTGACTTTGTTTAAGCTTGCATTTTTTCACCTTTTGTATTGTCTTATCCTGTATCATGGCTAAAAAGTTTTCATTAGCATCAGGGGCCACAGACAGATTTCAAACAAACAAAAAACCGCAGAGTGAGCAAATAAAATCAATTAATACATAATTTTCCTTGAATTAATGAATCCTAAAAATCTTAAAGATATTGCTTTTGGAATATGAAACAATAAAACCTAAATTTTTCATAAATAAGCAGTGTAACTACGATGTAATATGTTAGCTGTACCAAAAGAATGCTTGATACAACATTGCCTTCCAGCACATTTATACAGTCAAGATAAATTATCATAATTTCAACAAACTCAACAAAATAACATTAATCAGCTTCTTCTCTTGCAAAGTTATCTAGAAGGCAATTACATTTTTTTAACTCTGGAAAAATTGGTTGAGACGGTAGAGCCATCTGGTTATTAATATATAACTAAAAACAACACTATGACGTTTCAAAAACTTGGTACTACACAAAAGTCAGAATGAAATCTGACATTTATACTGCTTTGTAGTCAGACTGCATGTTTCATATTTAATGCTTCCTGAATGACACATATCATGTTGATGAAAGTATAACTAACATGTAGTAAATACTGAAATTTCACTTAAAAAGCTTTAAGATATTACTTCTTCTAGTTAGTATAAAAATATATACAAGCGTTTCTCAATGCAGATTACTCATTCCTGTTAAACATTTGTTATTGTATGACTGCAAAGTGATTGTTGCACCAGGCAGAATCAAAAGGTTGCTATCAGGCAATGCATGAAATACAACGGTTGCAAGCATGATGACTCGTGGATGGATAGTTTGGCAAAATATGTGTCTCCATATCAGCTTAGCAAAATCTTCAGATAATCCCTATATAAAGTTGTAGCCTGCATTGAAGTGGTATAATCTTAGGGTAGGTTGCATTTAACTGTCTGTCCACAAGTCTCTGGTAACATGGGTAGGTACAGGGTACACTCTGCCACACTCAGAAATGTTTCTGTTAAACAGCTTGGAGAAACATATTCTTAAAATCATGCTTAGATGAAATGTGCATAGCTGAGCCACATGTAGTAATGAGGATCGTGGAATCAGTGACCTATAGATACAGTATGCACTGCCTACTACATGGAAATAAATAGTAAAGGAATGTTAGAGCAGACCTGGAACTGATGTAGTCAAGAGAGGGAAATCTGCATACTAGGCCATTTCCTTTCTTGTGTACTCATGAGCGTGTTAGTTGTACATAAACACCATCCATAACCATCCATTACATTATACCTCTCAACCAAATGCTACTTCAACTTTCTCTGAATGGCCTGAAAGCGCAAATTATAACTGTGTAATGTCCGGCATTGAGATGCGGTCAAATGCCATGTCATGAAAGAGGCATGGCTGTTACAGCCATTGAGAACTGCATATGGATATAAAGGGGAAATGTATCACAAAGAGTTATCAGCCTTTTAAAGCAAAGCCAAAAAGAAGGAAATACACAGACTCTGGCACAGTGGACATGGATGACAGTACCCCATTGTCTGTGAAGACAGGCTCTGAAACAGTGACATCCAGGAGACAGAAGCCAGTGCTACTACCAGAAATGGTGCTGCAATAAGAATTCATGCCAGCATGCTCATCTGAAGAGTACAGCACCATACAGAGGACATGCCATTACCTAGAATGTTGCAGAGGGGGAGAAATTCATGGAAAGCATAAGACAAAATTTATAAATCACCTTTGGGATGAAATCAATACATCAGAGACATGCCTGTGGTGGTCATATAGTGATGTCTAACAGGGGCAAGCACAGAATGACAGCTACTGCTTATGCAGTGACAATCCTTGCACCATGTAGTGAGTAAATGGTGCAAGAAGTTGCATTCTCAACCACAGAAGGCACTTGCTACCCTGAGGTAACACCATTGATGATGTTCCCCTCAGCATGGAACATTCACCATGCAAGGCATCATGCTGAATGACAAACACTTCATAGGATCATAGGATCATAGGAGATTATTAGCCTATCAAACTGGAGGTCATTTTAAGCCTAGTCATTTCATCCCAATGAATACCATAGAAATGCTAGTCAATTGCATTTAGTGATGACTGCACATGTCCAGGATGGTTGTGGGCTCTAACCCCAGTGTCATTTATGTTGTGCTGACTGCCAAGAGGATCTTGGAGGATCTTTCTGGCTCACAGGTGTGGATGATGGATGCCACCTTTCCAACCAGAACAGCAGTTTCCCAAAAACTATAGTTCACACAGGGTAGTGTTGGCACTGATGAGGAAAAGAGGTATGTCACACTGATATATGGACAGCTAGCAAATCACAAGACATGTATGAAGATACAATGACATACATAGTGAGTGTGATGGTCCCTATTCCAGGCCAGTAAGCAAGGAGCCTCAATCCTGTCCACTGACACCAGTGAGGGCTGGCCACTTAGGACAGAAATAGATATACACAGTATTTTCAGTTGCAGCTCTCTGCACCAGTCACAATTTCCCCTAAGATCACACAGGGATCACACTTCAGACCTGCGGCTGGACTTTCAGTCTCTCTCCAGGCCCTAAACAAGACTCTACACTAACCACTTTATAGCTCTGTGCCCCTGTTCTAAGTACCTTGCACACACACACACACACACACACACACACACACACTTGGATATTTGATTCACACACACACACACACACACACACACACACACACACACACACACACACACACACACACACACACATACACACACAAACACACACACAATACACACACACAAATACACACACACACACACACACACACACACACACACACACACACACACACACACGCACACACATACACACACACACACACACACACACATACACACCTGGGAAAGGCTGGCACAGATTTACCAGCTGTTCCCCCTCTGCCTAGACTATAAGATAATTATGCTGCCTTCAGTCAGCTACTTTAAGGCTCTTACAAGAGTACTCAATTATACTGAGTAAAATTAATACCAATACAAATGGTAGAGTTTGACTAACACAGCAAAGCTTTCAGAAGTGGCCACAGTGTCACTAAAATAAGCAAAAGTACTCTTAAGATGTTAAATGTATTCTCTAAAAGACCAAACACAAAGAAAGGTATAGAAGTATTTAATAATAAATAATAAAATAGAAATATGAGAATACTGAATATTTAGTTACAATAAACACCAGAGTTTCAACCACAGGAGATATAAAAAATAACACAGTTGGACAGACTCACACAGATGCAGAAAAACAATGCTTAACTAATCTCACTATATTTTCCTGACTGACTAAAGATTACTGTTCTGAAGTTAATCACTTACTACAGCAAGGCAAGGTGATGAGTGTTGAGTTGCTTGCTGCAGCAAGGCAAGATGAGGTGTGAGGTTGTGTGAGATATTTGTGAGAGATCTTTCCTGTCAGGTTCTGAAAAAACAAAGTGCTGCTGTCAGAGTTCTGTCATATCTCTCACTAATATCTAAAGAATCATTTCAGTGATGTGTATAGAAAGACATCACATCTAGTCACCTGACTGGTACAATACACACCCAAATCTTTGCTTAGATCTGTTGCAGCATCTGAAAGCTATAAAACAGTTTCATAAACTTTCACCCTTCCAGGGTAGCAATTAGTTTACCCATAAGGACAACACAGTAAGATTCTTAGTCCTGGTTTTCCCAGACATTTTTGACCCTGGCTGCAATTAGACCTATAAGATAAAATATTTACATCCCAAAGGAGCCTATTTAATTTTCAACCTATTTTTCAAAATTAGCTGGACTGAGATTAGCCCTTCCCTTCCAGAATTTTCTGTTAAACATATACATTTAATTTGTTATAATAATACTGTCTGACATACATATATAGCTCTTTTCTGTCCAGCAGGACTCAATGTTGATGCATTTTTAACACAAGCAAACTTACAAATACATTTTTAACACAAGCATCATAACATTCTTTACAAAACTCCAGCTAGCTATGCTGGCATATGTTACACATGCACTGCCCTACTCTACCTGGCAGAAATGGGACTACCTCATATCATCACAGTGGCAGACAGTGTGGGAATACAAATGAATATGGTGTGCATTATAGTGGATTTAGAGAGGGCAATGCTTCTAGGAGTTTGTTACCTGTGGCAGGCCTGTAAGGATATCTATTCTGCTTGGGACAATTTTTTTGGTAGCATGGGCAGACAAGTGGCTTGTGAAAAAAATGTGGAATGTACCCATAATACTAGCTGGAGTAAAAAAACTGCTTGTCCTCGCATTCCTGTCAGTGGCTGATATTCCCATCATGTAGAGAGGCTATGTGACAAAATGTCATATTGAGTACAGAACTCTTTACCTGATTTGGTGACACATGTATTCTGATACTGGGCTGGCCATGCTTGTATGAAACAGGGGTGAACAAGCAACACCATCTTTCCACTAAATTTCTGGTTTGCATATGACTTAGCCTTAAAAGATCTTCCCCAAATTCAAACAGTGTCAAGGGTGGGCACAGGAGGCTTTGTACATTATGTTGCACAAAGTATACTGGTCTTTATGAGCTGCTGAGTGTCTTGTACGGAGAGGACAGGATTTCTGTGTTACATCAAGCTGTATGGTAAGGGAGTGCATAGACTGCCAAGAGAATGAAGTAGCAGCATCAGGCTGAGACACTACAAAGGTTTGTGTGGTACAGGGGTGACACATGGTCCAGTATCTGTGGCTGTAGGGTATCATATGATTAGGTGCACTATCTGAGGAGGAATGAAGTACTGATTTGGTACAATGACCTGTGATCTTTGCTTCTCTGATTGTTGCTGCAGCATGTCTTTCACAGTATGCTGTGTCTGAAGTACAGAAGTTAGATATTTACAAATCTCTCCATTATTGCATCTAAACAATTAGATTGCTGTTGGGAGGTGTATTCTCAATGGCCACCTGTGTATGATATCCATGCAACATGACATCCTGCTTGTCATCACACACTGTAAATTTTGTTAGTTGCACCCCCGAGTTTGTATGTTGATCAAACATTTGTTTTCTGTTTGACACTCCTGAGCTCTATATTTCATGAAGTGGCAATTTGTCAGATATTGTTTTTGTTTTGTTGAATGCTGAATAAAGGGGTCTATATTATGTGATCAAAGAATCACTTCTTCAAAAACGTAATAATTGACACATATACAGTGAATGCTGTAAATCACGAATGGCCACGTCATCTAATTTTTTTTCTGGAAAAAATTCAGGTGGCCGTTATCGTGAATTGCTTTTTTCTTCAATGCAGACCAATCTCAGAGTTGGTATATTTAGTTGGGGGGGGTGGAGGCAAAGCCTCCCTCTTAATTAGTGTTTTAAAGTTTGTTTTTTATTTTATGGCCATGCAAATTTTCTCACGAGGAAAAAATTTGAGGATGTGGCCATTCGTGGTTTACAGAGTTCACTGTATATGTGTTGATTATTATGTGTTCGAAGAAGAGATTCTTCGATCACATAATACAGACCCATATAAAGATGGGCCTCTGTCTTTTAACAAAATGCCAGGTGTCTGAGTCATGGCTTTTCTACACAACTAGCTGTGCATCTGCAGATAGGCTAATCTGTCTGTAAAGCAACGCAGTGGTGCTAGTCTCATCTGTAAATCAACCTAGTGTTGCACTTTGTCTTGCAGGTGTGCTGTCTTCTTATGTGTTTACATTGTATTCATGGGAGGCATTAGTGGGCTTTCTTGGTGCATTTGTACTTCATCAAATCATTTGCACAAACATCGCTTTTCCTTCACAGTCCACTGTTGTACTCACCATGTATTTACTCAACTCAGCTGGTGATTGCTATATGCATCAGGTAGTTTTGAATTCTCCTGTTCATTTTGGATTTTACTCTATCAATCATATGGGTACATTTTTATTTTCATTTTTTTTAATTTAAACATAGTGTACATGTCACATCGTCACATCTCCCATTGAAAGCTGACATTCTACTCTCACCCTTATAGGTGATCACTTAGGATAGCCTGCCTTCCTTCTGCCCTTATCGTTGCTGACACTACATTCACTCAGGTTTATCATCTTATTTCAATAAATGTCAGTTGCTGATATTCAGCATTACTATGCAGCCAGGTGCAGCATAGCCTTAAATTTCTGATTTTCTGGTAAACTGCTGAGGATTACAGTCAATCAATAATGGCAGACATTACGAGTTTCATACTTCTTACTGTTCAAAACATGAATGGCACTACAACAAATGAATTAGTGTAACACTTAAAACGTGACCCTGAGAGTAGGACTTTGTCCCTCCATTTATAGATTCATACATATTCCAAATATTCCAAAACCATTTAGTCATATGGCCATTTACTCCTTGTCAGTATCCTCCCTCATGCCACACCTGTTTCTCACGGAGGACCAGAGCAGTCAATCTTGGAGTAAATTCAAAGCATCCATCCAGTTATTTAGGTTATGTTTAAGGATCATAGTCAGCCACACTGCTTAACATGCAAGGGTAGTTTGTTTCAGAAGTTTGGGAGGTGATGCATTATAAATCTGCCCTACTTTATGTTTTCTTTATCTGTTGATGAAGATATAGGCCCTTAGTTCTAGTACTGGTGGGGCCACTGGAATTGCAGATACACAGAGGTCTAAGATAACTAGAATAGAGATCTCTTTGCAAAAGCCTATAAAACAGTGACAGAGATTTCAGCTTCTCTTGATTGCTCAGGGACTATATGCATGCATTTTTTTCTGGCCAGGAGCCATCAGGGCTTTCTAATTGTTAGATATGGCTAATGAGATGCATCCAAAATGGGGTTTTGAACTCAATACTTGGTCTGATCAATGCTGAGCATAATAGAGCGACTGCCTATTTAGACCTTTAATACCTTCCTTTTGCATTTAGTTGTGCTAATTAAACGTATTTTCTGACAACTATCGCTGCATGATGGTCCAAAAAAAAAGGAAATATCATACAAAGTTCCTCGGTCCCTGACTACATTTTTATTTTATAATACTTGTTGTCTATACAGTATAATGAAGAAAGGGTTTTTCTGCCTACAGTGACAATACTAAATGGTTGGGCATGTAGTTAGAGCCCATTTTTACTACAGCTAGAGTTTGAAGGAAGAGTTTATGATGAAGGGTTTCAATGTCAGAGGATGACTTTTACAAGAGCTCCCAGTTTGCAGTTATGTGCAACCTTTGTTAGCCAAATATTAGTTCTTTGCTTGGAGATCCAAGAAGTAAAGCCCAAAAATGAAAGGTCAATTGTACTGTGCCCAATTGGACACTGCTGGTCACTTTCATACATTCAAATGAGTATCCTATAACTTGAACTGTGTGAGTTCTGTCTCACAGCCAGTTTACTATTTGCCTTATTGCATCTGATTTGATTTTTATTACAGTTAACTTCTGTATGATGGAGACTGGAGTTGAAGGCCTCGGCAAGGTCATGATGTGCCATGTGCACCACATGGCCACTGTCTACAGTCTCTTTAACCCTTTCATATATGTTTTCCAGATTCAGTAGACAGGCTGCACCCTTCATGAAACCAAACTGTTTGGGATCGAATCAAATAAGACCATTAATATAATATTTAACGAGGACAGTTGTAATGCATTGTATGACTTTGCATATGAGACTTGTAAGACTGATAGATTTGTAATTTCCTGGGTCAGTTGTAAGGCCATCCTTCTGTAGGTGCATCAGAACTGCAGCAAGCCACTCATCAGGTGTGAAACCAGTAGATAAATGTAGGTTAAAGGGTTTTAACAGTGAGTCTACAAGGACACTTTTTTATCACTGTTAAATGAAGCAAACAGGCATACTATCAGGTCCCATGAGAAAGTATTTTTGGTCTTGGCTAGCACTTTCAGTAAATGATCTTTAAAGGTAAATGGTGAGGTAAGATATTTAGGATTTCAAGGCTTTGTACAGACGTCTTGGGGAGAAATTCTCACTGAATTTATTTGCAACAATGTTGGAAATATCTATTTGTAGGAATACAAGGTGTCATTTTAAATAAGTTCATAACAATGTAAGATACTGTTTCTTAGAGAATGTGCAAATTTTACATCAGTACCCTGATTGAAGACAACGTTCTCCAGCAGGGTATTAATGTAGAAGTAATGCCTGCTGAAAAATGAGTTTGCCACTTCACAGCAGCATATCAAGATGCTGTTGAGCTCGGACAGAAAGAACCTAAAGGCTGCCATTATTTTACACTAGCTAAGCAGCATTTCTGCTCTTTAGTGAGTGTAAAATGCAAAAAAAAAAAAAGAAAAGAAAAAAAAGCATGTGTGTGTGTTTGTTTGTATGTGAGTGACAGTGAGATTGATTGAGCCATTGTTTTACACTCACTAAGCAATGATTTTGTTGTTTAGCGAGTGTAAAAAAAATAAACAGAAATATTGTATATGTGCGTATGTATCTGTACGAGTGTGTTTATGTTTCTGTCTGCGTGTGTGAGTGAATGTGTGCATGAAAGCAGGAGAGACTGTGTGTGTGTGTGTGTGTGTGTGTGTGTGTGTGTGTGTGTGTGTGTGTGTGTGTGTGTGTGTGTGTGTGTGTGTGTGTGTGTGTGTGTGTGTGCATGTGCGTGTGTGTGTGTGCATGTGTGTGTGTGTGTGTGTGTGTGAAAGCTGAAGATACTGTGTATGTGTCTGTGTATGTGTGTATGACAGAGAGAGAGAGAGTGAGAGTGAAGAGTGAGAGGGATCCCTGGCAACACAGCAGCAGCACAACCTCCTTTAGTCCCTGAAAGTGATTTTTCATTTTTTTTTCGGGACTCTTTTGTTTGATATTTTCTTGAAAACAGGGGTTAAGGATCTGCTGTAGAATTTAAGTAATTTCTTTATTTTATTGTAGAGTTTATTTATGTTAGTGGACTACCAGGGTTGGTTATGTTGAAATTTTTCATGATACATGTTTCTGGCAGATATTGCTAACTCTATGCATTTTTCCAAATGTGCAGATTTCCTTTGTGAAGCTTACTGCTGTATCCAGGTCAGAGGTGGTGCTATCAAAACTGAATTTTGATATTTTATTCTAGAGATGTTGAGGTTAGCGCATTTATTTTATTTAAATTCAGTGGAGTTAACTGTTGAGGTTTTGGGGAGTTTAAAGGGGGGGGGTCACATGTTTGTGATCTAATATCAATAGGAAAAGAAATAACAGAGATGTACTACAAGTGTC
>NC_056748.1:542765663-542775663 GCF_019279795.1 Protopterus annectens | reverse complement strand
TGATGTAGTCAATCTAATGTCCTGGTGGAGTTTATTCCAGTATTCTGGTAGTATCTTGGAAAATGATCTTTTTGTAATTGGCATGATGTAGGTTGCCCTACTAAGGACATACGCACGAGCATTTCTGAGGGAATAGGATGGGTGTCTGTACTGGAGGAGATGTTTAAGGTGTGGACAGTAGCAGCCATTCAGTAATTTGTAATTCAATATATTCAGTAGAAAGGAGGCTCTACCTTCCACTGGAAGCCACCTTTATGTCATCAGTGTAATACAGCACTGGTGTTCCTGAGGAGCAGTGAGGTGAATGAATCATATTTCATCTTTCATCCTTCAAAGAGACTGGAAATGTTTGTGGGAATATAAGGTTATGAAGTTAGATAATATTCTATCCTAGGGACTAGAATATTGAAGACAATGTCTTGTCTTGTTACTTTGGTTAACAGATGGGAATGCTTGAAAGCTGAAATTGAAAGTCCCTGAATTTCTACATATGGTATAAATGAAAGAGTTTGGGCTCACCGAAGACCCAGGTATTTTTGATGAATGATGAATGGTAGTGGATGAAGAACAGGGTCAAAAATTAAAAGTGGTTGTATTGTAGTGAGTCTTTTTTTGTCCCAAACTACATACATATATATTTTTTTGTATTTATTGTTAGTTTATTAGCACACACATACTTCCACGGTAGTCAGAATTAATTTTATAACAAAAATGATGACTTCATTTTGTGACACCTGCCTTGGACATGACTATTATCAGTATATAAAATAGTATTTAAGGCAGGTGTATCTCAAGGGAGATCAGTGATAAATAATGACATCAACAGAAGACCTAGGATTTACCCCTGGAGCACACCCATAAAGGTACACACAGGGTTTATGTCAGCAGTGACAGTACTTATACTAAAGGCTCTGTCGTGTATGTAGTTGTATGCACATCTCCTCAGAGAAGCAGCGCTTGTTACATTTTTCAGCAGTATTCATGGTGAACACATTCAATTGCTCTTATGAGGGTTATGATTGCAGCAGCTATACGTCTCCCCTCTCCAAAACTGTTGTAGATATTAGTTAGTAAGAATATGGCAGTTGAGGTGCTAGCCCATGGTCTGAAGTCTTGCTTTTTATGACAGAGAATATCATAGTCTGTGATGTAATGCATAATTTACTTGTATATTATTTTCCTAGACACCTTAGATAAGGGGTCCAGGTTAGGTGTTTGTTTTCTTCAGTTGTTTTTGTAGATGTAATCTTTCACAGTAGGATTATGGTTGCTCTTTTAAAAGTTTGCAAAGTGATTTATTACATGATGGCAAGTTAAATACATGAGCCAAAGGTGCTCTTCAGAGATTGTTTCCTAATTTAAGTGTGAAAAGATGTATTGTGTAAAGATGTATTGTTGAATTAGAGGGAATTTTGCTAACTGCATCCTTGATATCCTTTTTAGTAATGGCTCTGTAGTAAAAGTGAGGATAGGCAATGTAGCTATGTGATGGTTCAGCAGCTGTGCATGGTGACATGGCTGACCAGTATTTGAGTATACAGTAGTTGTTTACTTATGTCATGCTTTACTTCTGCGATGATGTGAGGCACTATGTTCTGAGTGCTGCCCCTGATTTTAAATGTATAGCTAATCATTTTGTTTCTGATTTATTAGCTGTGGAATATGAGGAGTTAGCCATGGTACCTTATTAGCTTTTAGTTTTCTTGTTATTAGTGGACATTATTTATTTATTTATTCCAGTTTGGTGACCGGGGAGGTCCACTGGGCTCAAGAGCCCATTTTCAGTGGAGGCCCAGGGAGAAAAGCTGCACAATACAAAGTTGCATCACATAATGAATTACAAAGAGAAATATTTCCATTACAGTCAATAGGTAGTATTACAATAAACAGCAGGTAGAATTTAAGGCAGATGTATCTCAAGGGAGATCAGTGATAAATAATGACATCAACAGAAGACCTAGGATTTACCCCTGGAGCACATTTTGTATGGGATACATAGTGCTAATGAATACGGATTATTTCCCGAGACAGAACAGAGTAGATTCTAATCAATTCCACTAAGTTCCTGCAACAAAGCATTTTCAGATCTTTCTGAGATGTGGCTGGCGATTACATAGCTGGGTCATAGTTTGGTTGCTCAAAGCTGCCAAGAATTTAGTACTAGATAATTATTATGAGGTAGTTTGAGAGGACATGCACCGCAGAGATGGTAGGAATAATGCGGAGGAGTGTATAAGTATTTGTGCAAGTACTAAATCTAGTTCCTTGTGAGATCACTTATATAAGGTTCCTGTGCAACAGCAGATTTGGAAGTTTGGTTTTCAAAGGTCCTTGGAAGTATAGGTTATCAACCTGCATTATGATTAAATCCTTGTGTTTAACAATAATTGTGATTGTATCTTAGTTATATAATATTTACAGGTGGTGGAAGGCAAATAAATATTACTGTGGCCAAAGGGGGGGGGGGGGTAAACCAGATAACTGACCAGTTCTGTGTCTTTTCTGGCATTATTGTTAAAAATGAGTGCAGTACATAAACATAATTCTTAACTAAAGTGAAGATCCCTCCTTCTGGTCTGGATACTGGTCTATTATCACATAACACTGTATAGTTTTGTGGAATTGATGGGAGCAAAAATGATAAACTTTTAATCAGGTTCCACTGCAAACTGCGTTTTGGTGCTGAATAATTAGGGAGAGGGTGCATGCTTGGGGTATTGGTTTGGTACAGGGACATCAGCCAGATTCTGAACTTAAGTTAACAGATACCCAAGATATGTGAAGAAGCAATGTCCACATTCTACAGCACTATGTTGTCATGGGCATATGCCATGTATGCCATAGTGGACAAGTTTGAACAACATTTATTTTGTGTTGTGAGATGTGCTTAATTATTTTTTTTTACATGATGTATTTATTAACATACCTAAATTACACTAATGATGACTCCCATGTACCTCAGCAGGAGGCTATAAACAGCAGACACTGAGGAGGACTTATGCAATATCAAACTATTCAAGAGATAATGCTTACTCTTGATAAAGGCATTCTTATGAGAATAATCCAAAAACTTGTGTAAAAACTCTCAGAATGGCACTCAAAGCACAATTCACGTTAGGCATTGAATGCCATAATGATGCCAGTTTTTATCATAACATGCTGTGTGTTAGCAATAATGTTTTTTTTTCATTCAAATGTTTCATTCAAATGTTGTTAATCACATGACATATACACATTGTGGGTAACTATAGGCTGATTCACTTATAAGGTGGAACAAAATCATACCGATGTACAATAACTGACATTAATATCTGATGAGGTGCTGTAAGCACATTGATATAATTATTTAATAATGATGCCTTGCCAGTGTGTCTGTAGATTTTATATGTTATGGCATCACTGTTCAGAGCAGCTAGTTAGCTACACAGATTGTGTGTTACACAGTCCCAGTATGGAGCCAACAAAACATGTTAGGATTATTGCACATTTATTTCTTTTCTTAAAATGTTTTATAATTATTGTATATCCTTTAAAGGTATCACAAAAAATTGACAGGTTGCAGTATCTTTTTCACTTGTGATAGATCTTTACAATCATACAAGTTTTTATCTGACAGGAAGCTAGGGCTGGGAAAGGTTTGATGACCTGTATCCATGGAATCTAAAACATTTCAGACAGTGCCAGACCAAATCATCCCAGAAAGAAACCAGGCATTAATAAGTATACAGAATGGATACATATACTGTTGGTATGGATACTTCTTCAGTCTGTTCAATAAATAAATGCTAATATTCATATTATATAACTACTGTTAGCTGATGTTACTGAGCTTGTTAAAACACATTAATTTTTAAATGAGTAAACTTTGGCTTATTGGAGCCTGTTGAAAGTATTTACCCTTGAAATTGACGGTACATATTACTTTATGCCCCTTATAAAACTGAAATTGACAGCATGTTATTACGTTAGATCCCTTCCAAAACTATAATGCTTCACTGTGATGTATGGCCCATAATCTAGTGTGATGTTACTCTGGACTGCAGTTACTGTATGTCACTGTAATCATACAGGTGAGGGTTATGTACATCAGGCTGTATATGTATTGGCAGTTATCTGTAGTTTCACATATGAAGTGTCAACATGTAATGTACTACTCACAGATTTTATGAAAATTACCAGATGAATTTAGCTTATGACTAATCCCCTGAATGTTTAGAAGAAAGACCTTGGGAATACCTGTAATAATCACACACAGTGCTTCGCTCCTGACAACAGTAGGTGTGTATTGCCTACCAGGTAACAACGTTATCTCAGTGTGGCATAATGAGTCCTGCAGAAGGCTGTCATTTACAAAGATAATTTGCTTTATGTCCAACTCCATTTTGGCAGGGGCTTACCAGAGACCATTGTTACAGAAGCCCATGCCTTCTGTGTTTGAATCACCTTCAGCTCCTACAGTGATGCTTAGCCTTAGAGAGGACCAGCTACAGAAGGAACCTGAACCTTCTAAAAGAAAAGACAAGGGAAATGGTAGTTTAGGTTTCATGACTCAAGCACTCTCCATAAATCTAGCAAAGGTACCCTGTTTGCTCAAGCATACAGAAAAGGTTATATAGCAGGTGTTCATACACAATCTGAAAGGTGATGGCTTCTGGTACTTGTCTCAGGATGCAGCAGGTCTGCTGGTAAATGTCTCTTTCTGCACCCAAGTGCCTCAGTGTCCCTTAGTTTGGCAGTTGCTTACATCCTGCACTAGTTGCAATGAGAGTCCAAATTCTGTGCTGTGTATTTTGCTGTATCCCATGTTTTGTGGAACTCTGTGCCCTGTGTGTATCATCTATACTTATACTGTGTGTGCTACCCAGCCCTGTGATCTGTTTTTGTCCATTCCTGTACATTGTGTGCTATTTACAACTTTACTATTTATGTAATCTATCCATGTACTCTGTGTGTTGTCCATCCCTGTACCTTATGGGTCTCCCAACCTTGTGTGTCATGCATGCCTATACTCTGTGTGCTGGCCAACACTGTACTCTGCATTGTCCACTCTTGTACACTGCATGTTTTTTGTACATGTGTACTGTGGGTTGTCCATTCCTGTACCCTGTGTGCCGTCCATCCCTGTGCTATCTATGTAGTCCATCCACATACCCTATGTGCTGTCCATCCCTCTTACCCTCTGTGTTGTTTAACTCTATGCCCTCCTTCGCTATTCATCCTTGCAATATTTATGCAGTCCATCCCTGTACCACATATGTATGTACTTTGTATGCTGCCATCCAACTCTGTATGTTGTCCAGCACTGTATTCTGTGGCCGGTCCATCCCTGTGCACTTTGTGTTGTCTATCCCTATGTTTGTGTGCTATCTAGCCCTGTACTCTGCATGTTGTCTGTCCCTGTACTCTGGTGATTTCTAGCCATGTATTCTGTGTTTTTCATTCCTTTTCTTTGTATTACTTAACCCTGTGGCCAGCATGTTGTCCACTCCTGTGATCTCTATGTTGTCCAACACTGTGCACAGTGTATTGTATCTTTTTACTATATCTGTTATCTATGCCTTTACTCTGTATGCTGTCCATCACTATATCCAGTAGGTAGTCCATCACTGTGTCCACTGTGTTATCTAGCCCTGTACTTTGCATTTTTATTCATGTACTCTGTATTATTTAACTCTGCGTCAAGCATGTTATCCATTCCTGTAATCTGTTGTCGAATATTGTGCTGCTTGTGTTGTCGATTTCTGTAGTATGTGTGCTGTTTGTCCCTGTATCTTGTATTGTCCAGCCCTAGGTATTGTCCATCCCTGTGACTAATAGGTAGTCTATCACTGTGCCCAGTGCATTGCCCATCCCTGAACACTGTATTTTGTTCAACCCCATATCCTATGTGTTGTCCATTCAGTTATGCATATGCTGTTCATCTTCTTGTCCTTTGTGTTGTCCATCCCTGCATCTCGTATGTTGTCCATCCTTGTAAATTGTTGTGTTTTTTATAAACCCTGTACCCTGTGTGTTGTCCAACATGTGCCTTTTATGTAGTCCATGTGCACAAAGCATTTTGCATCCCTGTACTCTGTACTCTGTGAGATGTCTATTGTGTCCAGTTTGTGATGCTTTGTGCATCCCTATGCTCTGTGTGTTGTTCACCCAGTATTATATGCTTTATACATTACCATCCTTGTTTTGTCCATCATTTTGCTGTGTATGTTGTCCATCCCTGTATCCTATATGCTGTCCATCCCGATAGTATGTGTGTTGTTCTTCCTTTTACACTGTTTATTATCTATTCCTGTACCCACTGTGTTTTCCATTCACGTTTTCTGTGAGTTGCCTAATCTTCCCCTAAGAGGTATGCATTTTTTTGCCATTGTAGCCTGTCCTTTTGTACCATTCCTGTTCTCCCTGTTCCTGTTGTTTTCCAGTGCTGTCCATCCTTCATGTACCATTTTGTACAGTTTTCTCCACTGCAGTTTCTTGTATGATTTTCTGTGGTTTGCTCAGGCTACCCATTTCATAGCATTCTGCTTTTTCTTTTCTACATATGTCATTTCTTTTATGGGGATACCCCACTCCTGTAACCCTCCCAACATGAAATTACCTGCACCTCTGTTTGGCAGGAGTATTTTGATGCACCTTTTAATGAACAATTGCATTTTATATATTCATTCACTTTGGGTCTGACTTTACAGTATATTATGGTACTTGCTGTGTATACTCATTTGGGGTGATGGTAAAATGTGTGGGCATCACAGGCCAGAGTTTCACATACTGTGTGCACATTACACATGTGAAGAATTTCATGATATCACTTCAGTTATTTTTCATGCGATAGCTCATCAGCATAGGCAATAGTCAGAAGAAAGGATGCCAAGAAAACTAATTTTTTTGCCTATCTCTTTTTCCTTAATTAATAGAAATTCAATTTTAACAAAGAACAAAACATCTGTAATTCACCATTATATTAGTTTCACTTATAAAAAATCATTACCTTACAGCTTCCTATTAAAATGAATATGGATTAAACTTGGAAGTGATACTATATGCTATACCTTAGAATGTAGTCTTCATTCTCTCCAAGCCACATAGTAACAGGTGATGATTAACTCCATATTCTTTTACTAAGTCCCCTAAGTAGTGACACTGGCTGTTTATATCCATTTGAAATCTCAGTGTAAGCATGACTCACACTCTTTATTGTGGAGGGCATTTTGACAAGAAGCAACACTCACAACAGATGTGAGTAATTCTCATTCTTCTGGTACAGTCCCTGAAGTACAACTGCACATTACAATGTTATATACTGTGTTTAGCAGATGTGACAAGGCATGCAGCTTGACTCTTTAATGACATGACAAAGACATGCCTGATGAAGTAAGTCATGTATCATACAGTATGCACCAACTGTATGGTTACTGGGATACTGTAATAAATACTAGAATTTATATATTGTGAATAATAATAATGTTGTCAATAATGATGAAAGGGTTTCCAATCATGGACATTCTGGTTTACAAATAATTGGGAATTGGTCTTGACACCTCCAGTAATGTCAGTACTAATTTTGGCAACACTGTCTTGGTTTTAGAAACCTTGAATTACAACTTGGCCAGAAAAATCAGTCAACCAAGAAATCTTACCTTACAGTACAACATAGGATCTAATGTTGTAAAGGATGTAGAGAATAGGTATTGGTGCGTCTTGACTAGTGATGACAGGCTCAATAATATTGTAGGACCAAGACCAACATTTATTTATAAAACAGCTAGCAAATTCAAAAATATCATAGAAATTAAGAACCCCCATTTTCAAGTAAAAAGTAGAAAAGGTACAAAAAGATGTTGTGAAAAACTGAGGGGTTGCCAGCCCAACCAGATAGAATTTTATAGATAATTCTTTGTCATTGCAAATATTAATATAATCCACAGGCTTGTTTTACAAATGTAAAGAGAACTATATGTTATGATTAAACTACATGTTGTACTGAGCTTCAAAAATGTAACCACAGTGCACCCTGGTGGAAGAAAGCTGCTAAGTAAAGAATTTTACAACTGTGTTTGATCTCAAGCCCAGAGACAGGATGTCTGGGCTGGGCCATTCTTTCCATTGTCTTAAGACATAGATAATTATTAGGTTTCACATGTAAAAGTGTCTTTTATTGGTGTGGCTTCCTGGCCATGTGTAGCTTACAAAGACATGTACATTTTGAGATTCTGTTAGCCTGGGAACTAAAGGAGAAGTGAAAAAAATGATGTAATGTGAAATGACTCAGCAGTACTGGGTATTATCAATTTAAGATTTTCTCAGAGAGAAAGATTGAGCATTTTGTATCTTGATCTGGATCTGACAACAACTCACCAGGCACTTGCTTGCTCTGTATGTAAGTAGTATTTAGAGCAGTGACTTTTCTTAGGGTTAGATAGCAATTTAGCCAGATTACTGTAGTTGTCTTCTATATTTGTCTGACTATCCTAAAATAATGTTTTAAAGTATTTCCTGTGATTTCTGAGCTCTCTAATGTCATTGTGTTGAAGTAATAAGTATTGTCTTGTGTATTTATTATTTATTATATATTTGTAAACCTTTTAACAGTGGCTGTTTTGTGTAGAGATAATTTAACCTCTAGAGTACTTGCATGTATTTGGTGATACTGTACAAAGCCACTCCAATAGCCTTGTGTCACACTTACTAATTGGATAAATGCAGTTTGGGACAAACTAAGTTGTCCCGGTCCCTCGAGTAAGGGAGTAAAGGGGTGTGAGAAGGGTATAGTGGTAGAAAGGAAGGTAAGGATTGCAGTTGGTTAGGATAGTGGGTTTGTGGTAGTAAAAGGGTTAAGGAGAGAGGGAGATGTAAAAGGAAGTGAGGTAGGAGTAGGTGGGACTTCTGACAGTACTAAGGGTTTGGGATTAGAGGAAGCAGGCACATTTGGCGTGAGTTGTTGGCCCTCCCACCCTCCTCTTCTATATATGGATGGTGGAGGTGGGCAATTTGAGGCAGAGAAGAGGGACAGGATTGTCATCTTCTGTTCCCCCTCTAAAGAAGGTGTTGGTTTTTGGTTTTGGTATGGTGTGAGGTGAGTAGGTATGCTGCCTCTTTATGTGGGTGAGTAGGTACTCTGCCCTGGTGGAGAAGGTATCAAGGTGAATTGGTATGCTGCCTTGAGGTAAAGTTCATCCAGGGTGACTGGTGACACTGCCCGGAGATCATCATTGTTGAAGAAGTTAATGTTGGTTTTTGTGTACATAGTTCATTGTATAATACATTTTAATAAAGGTCATTAAATGTTTCTTTGTGTGTAGTGTAGTTATTTAAGGGGGGATGGGAGAATAATATTGCAAATTGGGCACCTTTAGGTAAGGGCCTTATTAGTAGCTGACAAATAGTGGTTGGTGGCAGTGATTTCTCCCTTATAGTCTGGAGAAAAGGGGGCATAGCTGGAGAACCTGTGCCAGCCTTCCCAAGGAGTGTCTGTGTGTTTGTATATATCTCATATATCAAAGTGTGTGTGTGTCAGCTACTTGGGCAGGGACACAAAGCACTGGTTGGACAGAGAGGGTGCTCGAGGTTTTGGCTTGACCACTAGGCTGAGATCTGTAACCTATAGCTGTACCAGGAGAAACCAGCCCCAGACTGACTGTGAGCACTGTGTACTCTTAAGGGAAATTGTACTTTACTGTGTGTGTACTTGTTATCCTCCCAATGTGGATGCCCCTCACTGGTGCTAGTGGTGAGGATTGAGGCTCCTTGATTACTGGGCCAGTGCATGGGCATCGTAGATGTAAATACATTTTGGAATGCCAGAAAGTTCATCTAACCAATAGTTTAAAATCTGTTGTTTTCACATAAGATGGAAATTGTTAACCAAAGGTATAATATTTCTAGCTATTTTTTCCATCTGTCCAGCCTTCTATGTTGGAAAAACTAAGAGGCAACTTAGAAAACATATTTACAAGCACAACTACGATATCCTAAAATGTAATCTGGAAAATGCTCTATACAA
>NC_056748.1:542750663-542760663 GCF_019279795.1 Protopterus annectens | reverse complement strand
ACGAGTTATGACATAATGTATTTATTTTTATTTAATTACAAGTTATAACAGGAGTGTTTATGTTACTTGATGTTAAGTTTAACTTGCAGACTAACTAATCTAACAAACCCTTATTTTCCTGATGATATTTAATTGTTGCCCATTGGCCCCCTGGATCTGTGGGCTTTGTGTGACTTCCCAAACTACCACTATTATAACGTACCACTATGCAGGCAGCCACCAGAGGTGGTTCAAGGTTTTCCTCATTTTTCTAACTTGTGGAATAAACATTATAAATACTTGAATCATTTGTTCTTTTACTATGTGAATGAGTCTCTGCATTATGTGAGTGATGCTCTGTGTAACTGTGTGAATAGCTGTTTCCATGCACATATGGACCATTCATTCTATGAATGTCTGAATATCTGGCTTCATTAATATGCAAGTGTTTGCCTTTACTGACTACATGCTACCTTTTGGCACACTAAGACTGCACTCTGTATGCAGGTAATCATACTAAGACATTCAGATGCAACTCTTCACAGTATGCTGGATTGCTGTAGTTACTCAATTTAAATAAAATATTATAAGTTCTATTTTTTTGTAAAAACAATAAAACGCTTTTCGCCCTTTAGGTGTTAGCTTAAAACTTGTGTAAGTCAATAATATAACTTTTTAGCACTTTACATTGACTCACAAATCCAACTCCTCGAATGCATTTTCTGTCAAGAAATTACATTGTAACAACGTCAAGTTTAAGATTATGACTTTTGCCATTAATGCACACTGTGGCGCCCAGGCTGATGACAGGCTAAAGAATACTGATGTAAAATGTGATATAGGTCCATAGGGTCATAGGTTTATTTTAGGCTAATGACCAGCAGGGTCTTTGCAAGCTTAGGCATGCAACCCATCCTAGAGTTCCTTTAATGCCTATATGGTGGGTTATGTTAGTAATGATGTAGCTAAGGGTTATGTGGAGGGATATGTTAGTTGGAGACTGATTTACTTACTGCTGACCTCTGTCCAAGAAATGTGGGCAAGACTGGGGGGTTGAATTTGTGATTTCCCATTCAATATTTTGATTAGTGTCAGGGACAAACTCTGCTTCACGTAGAAGGGGAGCTTGTTCTGTAATGCAGGGATCCTTTGAGACACATATTAGTCACTCCATCAGTTTCTATTTATGTCACAGACAAATTCCAGGTCCTTGGATCTAGTGTTTCTGGTTCTGTTTGTCTTGAAGATGTGCAAGAGATCCATCAGAGCAGGATCTGATCATGCCTTATATGCCAGGCATAGATCGCATCTCAGTAACCTATAGAAGGCTAAGTACAGAGAAAGGGCCATAAGGTGATCTGTGTTTGACAGGGTATTCATATCCTAGATTCTCCTTGTGAGCAACCTTTGACAGTGTTTCAACTGTTGCAAGTGATGGGTTAGGTACATGCCAAAGGGGGCACTGTACTCAATGATGGGTTGGACAAGGTCTGAGTAGAGTGTTCCTTGGACCTGAATGCCATAGCCTTGCTTATGAGTTGGGTGACATAGAATCATTTTCATATTATCTTGGCTATACATTGATTGAATGCCAAATTACTATTCCCAGATCCTAAAATATTAGGACAACTCGTAGGGGTGTTTTATCAATGAAGTAATTAGTTTGGGTGAATGATTTCCAAAGGGCACTATAATGCATTTCTTTGTATTCAGTTTTAATCTGTGACTTTTGCACCAGTCATTTATTTGCTTTTGACCCTCTTGTAGGATGATGGCATCACGGGGAGAATCTATGATAGAACTTAATTTACAGTCATCTGAGTACTTGGTGAGTTAGAGGCCTTTAACATCAGTCTTGACTTCTGAGAAGTAGATCACCAACACAAACTATAAATTGTGCAGTGCGGAAAAAACAAACTAAAACCAAAAAATAAAAAAGAACGCACTGGAACGAGGGCATATGAGGTTAAAATCCACCTTTACTGGAACACACAAGAACAATATTAGGCGCTTTCATCCCTACAACATGGGACTTTATTAGAATATGCATTTCCTCTTTACAAGGAGGATAAATATCCCTCCATCTTGCATAATTGGCTAAATCATTTACCAATCATCTTACAGAAAACATTATTACATCAAAATAATCATTACATTAAAAGCCAGAATTAGAAAGTTTAGTAATAAAGTTTTCACAAACTGTGCAACAATAAAAACAACACATTTAGCTTACTATACATTTTTTACCATAAGGACTCCGTTAAGTAGCTTTTTTTACATTTTAAAAAATTGGGTCTGCAAAATAATAAAAGAATATGGTTCTTGTGTGTTCCATTAAAGGTGGATTTTAACCTCATATGCCCTCATTTCAGTGCATTTTCTTATTTTTTACTTTTGGTTTTATCCTGAGAGTAGATGCCAAACAGGAGCAGGCGTGAAGCCTTTGGGTGCTCCACTGACAACTGCTGTCTTGGTAGAGGTTGACTCATCGATCTTGACTTCTTGGGTCCTCTCTGTGAGCTAGCTGACAATCCAGCTAGTTATGTAGGGATTTATGCCTAATTCTGACAGTTGGTTAACAATATCTCAGTGGGGTATTGGCCAGGTCAAGGTAGGCAATATGCACTATTTTCCCCTCCTCCATACTCATGGTGACCCTTTCAAAGAATTCGACCAGGTTAAGCAGACAAGACCTTCCTTTAACAAAGCCAAACTGGGATGAGTTCAGTGTCTGTAGGTTGCCAATGTCCTTGTCGATCATTTCTATGATAATTCATTCCATTGCTTTGCATATTAGACTTGTCAAACTGATGGGTCTATAATTCCTGGGATCAGTTGATGGTTAACTCTTATGAAGAGGGATGACTGTTGCAGCCCTCGATTCACCTATCACATAAGCTGTTTTGAGCCTGTAGTTAACAACTGCCTCAAATGATCCTGCTAGGGCATATTCTAGGCTATTTAGGAGGCAACCAGGGGTGTTGTCAGGGCTCACTGAAGCTGTGTTATACATCGTCTCTCACTCCCTGTACTGGGTTCCAGTTTCTGCTTTAGTCATAATGCCTCCAAGAGTGGTAACTTACCTCCTTCCATGTTCTTCTTTTGGTCCATTCTAGCTGCAAACCTAACTGATACAAGTCAGGAACTACATAGAGCACAGGGACCAAGAAAATAATTATAGTCCTTTCATATATTTTGCTACTGCTTATTAACTCAATGCCTTCTTGGCCCTCATTCTCATATTCTCATCTTCCTGTGTTAGCTTTCTTTTGTTCAAAGACATTTTATTGATCATTTTCAAATAATAAATGTTCAAATAATATAAAAGACAACAATAATAATCATGGAATAATAAAATTGCAAAGGGTAAACGAAACAAACTATATACGTTTAGGTGGAGTGCTTGTTTGGCTTGCTTGCTGTACTCTGCCTGAATATTGATGATCTCTGCATTTCATTATGAATTGAAGTTTTTCATTTAAGGTTTGGTTACATCTATTTTTTAGCTTTCTTCCTTTATTATATTTGTTTTGTTTTACGTTTTCTGCTCTGTTGGAGTTTTAAGAGGTCTTTACTAGGGTCATTTAGAAAAGTTAGCAAATAATTCCTTTGCAAACAGAGAATTACATCAGCTAATTAGTGGGTAGAGCTGAAAAAAGCATTCCTCATTTAGCTTGAATTATTTGGAGGCATGTCTATTTAGCTGGAGTACTTGTTTGGCTTCCTTGCTGTACTCTGCCTGTATACAGCCCATCTCTGTCTGCATTTTATTTTTCCCACCTACCTACCTGGCCAACTGTTGTTGTGTTATTATTAAACTTGGTGGCTTTTCAATTACCCGCCCCCACTATAAATTTGATTTTGGACACTCCTCCCAGTCCCATCTCATCAGTTCATTCTACTGAGCATGGAAAGATCAGTTGGGAAGACACACCCCTTTAGTTTCTTAACCTGCTTCCTCTCTTTCCACTTAACTTAAAATGTTTGCACTTTAGTCAACTGTTTTTATTGTATTTGTGTTTCTTCCTAATTTATTACTTTATTTTGCTTTGCTCCTTGTTCTCAAAAGTGTTCAATTGCATTTAGTCTGCTGCATTTATTACTGCTTGTTAATAGACTGATTAAATTGTAACTATTATTCAAAATCTCATAGTTTTGGTTTAAACACTTGAGTTTCATGCCAGTTATTTTACTTTAAGAAGGTTTGTGGTCTACACTCCTGTGGGAGGGTAGCCTCTGCCCTTCGGAGATGGGAATTGATGATGAAGGCTTATTGTGGCTGTTGTTCTAAGTGTCTTTGTTCTGGTTTAAGCACTTAGGTTCCAAACCAGTTATTTTACATTAGGAAGCTTTGTGGACTAAACTCCTGTGGCAGAAGAGGATAGCCTATACCCTTCTAAGTTGGGAATTGTTGGTTGAAGGCTTATTGTGTTTGTTATTCTGAAAGAGTGTTAGTTCTGGTTTATGCACTTGGGCTCCAAACCAGTTATTTCAGATTAGAAAGGTTTGTCGTCTAGCCTCTTGTGGCAGGAGAGTGTATCCTACAACCTGCCTAGCTGGGAATTGCTGGTGAAAGCTTATTGTGCCTGTTATTCTATGTGTCATTGTTCTGGTTTAAGCACTTGGGTTCCAGACCAATTATTTTGCACTAAGAAGGTTTGTGGTCTGCACTTTTGTTGGGGTAGTCTACTGAATTGCTGCTTTATTTAAACTGTTTTTTTGCTGGTGTGACTGCGATTTTCTACACTTTGAATTTATAGTACTAATGCATTTTATAGCATAGACTAGATTCAGGCTGTCTGAATCTAGACTGTTTGGTATCATATGAGCACCAAAACCAACCATCTTACATTAAGAAGCTCCCCCCCACACACACACCCTTGTGGCAGAAGTGTGCAGCCAAAGACCCATCTGAGTTGGGGATTGCTAAAATAAGTTTCAGTCTGGGGCTTTCCCTTTGGTTAAATTAGAGGTTAGCAACAAGAAATCAATAGCCTGCGTTATCTGAAGCATCCACTGCCTGCTACTGAAAAAATAAGTATAATTTTTACTTGATCTGCACTTCTAGCATTGTATTTTACTTTGTGCTGTTATTTTTGAACTGTTTTCTTTACAGTATTTTTACTGTTTCCTACACTTTTAGCCTAGCATAGACCTGGTTCAGATTTGCTGGACCCAGTCTGCTTTTACAGTTTTTGAGCACTAATCCAGCTTTCCTCCACAGAAGAGGGCCTCCCCCTACACCCTAGTGAGACAAGTTTTTGTATGTTGCACACCACCTGTATAACTGTGCATTACTGTGCAGTGGAGAATATCATTTGCAACTACAGATGCAGACTCTTATACAGATAATGTTCCATTAGTCAACTGCTTGTGCTCCCTGAGAGGTTTCTTGCTGTTGTGCTTCACTGCCTGGTTAAACACTCAGCTGAGCCTCTGAGGTTCCTCTACAAGTCTTACCCATTAAGCCCTTCTCAGTTTAGAACTTTTTCTTGTCTCTTATCCATACCTGGTCCTTCTAGTCCCCCCCTTGTAACTGACTGCAGTACTTCACCTAGCATCATGAATAGACAATTTCCCAAATTTTTTTCATCCAACCTGATTGACATGGGCATTCTAAGGCAATGCAGCCATTGCCTCGTGTACACTGACAACCCATTTCTCCTAATTCTTACAAATCCAATATATGAGAGATGCACCTATATTAAGAATCTAGAATCTAGGCTCTTTTATACACAAATCAGTGTATCAGATACTAAGCAGGTTGTCAGCTCACACACTTTATTTCCTGCACCATCCACACATACAGCACCTAACTTACATATGCAGAGGTTATCACTAAAAACCTACTTAAAGATCAGAGACCTCCCAAACATAAACACACTTCACTTAATACATTCCCAGCTAATCACAGTACACATACAAAAGCAAGTATTATACCATGATCCCCCCAAAACGTGCACGCTGATTGGCCAGCGTGCCCGTTGTAAATCGAGTTATACTAATGGAAAAAGGTCCGGTCGCCCGGACTTTTTTCCATTAGTATAACTCGTTTTTTTTAAACTATGTCTCGCTATGTTAAATGGGTTTAACATAGCGAGACAGCTTTAAAATAAGCAACGGAGATCTCCGCTGCTTATTTTAGCTGTCTCGCCATGTTAAACCCATTTTACATAGCGAGACAGTTTAAAAAGCAACGGAGAAAGCAAGATCTCCGTTGCTTTTAGTGTCTCGCTATGTTAAATGAGTTTAACATAGCGAGACAGTTTTAAAATAAGCAACGGAGATGTCCGTTGCTTATTTTAAAACTGTCCCGCTATGTTAAACTCATTTAACATAGCGAGACACTAAAAAAAAAGCAACGGAGATCTTGCTTTCTCCGTTGCTTTTGCTCAACTCTGATGTACCGCGCAGGCGCAGTACATCAGAACTGCCGCGGATGCCAGACATCTGCGGAAGGGCAGTAAACAGGCATTATACTATGCCATTATTTAAGAAAAGTAACAGTTTCTTTTCTTAAATAATGCCATGGTATAATAGCAATAACCCACTTCTGGGTGTGGGTAATGCTAAATTTACCCACGGTTGGCTTTTGGTCCTCGGCGCCTCGGGACCAAACCACGCCAACCGTGGGTAAATTTAGCATTACCCACACCCAGGCGTGGGTTATTGCTATACTAGTGTCTCACCAAACATGCCTCTAAGGCAAAACATAAAATCAAATGTTTTAGTCATAGGTGACTCCATCGTGAGACACACAGATGTCCCATTCACCAGGATGGATAAGGAAAAAGTCACATTCAGCTGTATGTCAGGTGCCAGGATCTGCCACATCATGCATGCAATCAAGCATTGCAACAGCAGGCACTATTACTCCGTCATAGTCCATGTTGGTGTGAATGACTTGAGAAGTACCTCACTGGACTGTATGAAGAGAGACATGACTGAGCTCTTTGATTATGTGTCCCAGGTGGGTATGTCCCTAACCTTAAGCAGCATTCTACCTTCACCTAGGATGATGCCTAAATACAGATAAAAATGATTGACTTCAACAATTGGCTTAGTTTCTGGTGTCATTCTAAGGGAATCCAGTACCTGTCAGCCTGGAATGATATGGCTGATAGAAAACAATGCTTTGCCACAGATATCTCCACCTGTCACCTCTGGGCGTTCGGCTACTGGCAAAGGCTCTTGCTTCCCCCATAGTGCCTTTTTTAGGCAATATCACAAAAACAAAATTCCAGACATAAAAAAAATATCCACAAAAACATCTTAAGGTTATGCTGCTAAATGTTAGGATTCAAAGTCTGAAGAAACTGCACTCACTGGAAGCACTCGTCACCATGGGAGATACAGAAATTTTTGCAGTCACAGAGACCTGGTTCAAAGCCATGGACAGCAATCCGGCCATACTGGGATATAATGCCTTCCACACATTCAGACCACAAAACAAACACGTGAAAACTAAAGGAGGAGGAGGAGTATCAATATTCAACAAAAATAAATGCATCTCCAGACTGGTTAAAAAGAATAATTCCCTAGAGCTATTCCATGTGTGAATAACTATAGGAAAGACCCCTCTCCAAGTTATTGCCAGTTATAGACCCCCCTCCATGAGCATGATATCCACATTGCCTACCCGGATCTACTTGATTCACTGAAAATGCAACCAAACACCCTGGTTATGGGTGACTTTAACTACCTCTCCATAGATTTGGTGAATTATACACACTTGCCCAAAGGTTCTTGGACTTGTTAACTCAAATGCTTTGAAGCAGATAGTTGGTACCCCAGCAAGGGGTCCACACATTCTACACTTGGTACTCACCAACATGGTAGAACAGTGTACTACCACAAGTGTGCAGCCCTCCCTGGTGAAGTCTGATCATAAATCAGTCTCTTTCAAAGTAACAATAGCATCAGACTCCCACCCCCAGGAGAAATTAGGATAAAAACGTTCTCCAAAGCCAACTATATCCTCTTACAAGAAGGCATTAATAGCTTCAAAGCTCCTGTCCCCACTGACAGCAAGGACACCTATACTGGGATATACAAAAATGCATTGTATAAACTTCTATAAAATTGTATTTCTCAGCTGTTCTTGAAAGGACCAAAGCAAGATCGTCAAGAAAAGAAACAAGCCTGCCTGGTGAACATCCACTGTACACAGATTATATAATAAGAGGAAGAAGGCGTTACGAGCAAGAAATAACAATCTCAGAATTGGGAGCACACCCTTCTCAGCTTGAACAAGCAAATAAGACATCTTGTAAAGTCCTCTAAAAATAACTATGAATCTAGATTAGCATCCCTAGCTAAGGATAACCACAAGGCATTCTTTAGCTACATCCAAAACCCTAAAGGAAAAGCCCAGATTTGCACTTAACTGGTAGTGAATGGCACTACATATACTGAACCAGTGAAAATAGCCAACCTGCTAGCGGACAGATTCAGTGAACCCCCCCCCATTTCCCCACCACACATACTCAAAAACATTACTACCATCTATGATCCGCCTAGTATCTCTAAAGAGCTGGTTTTAATGGGTCTATATCATAGCATCGAACGGAACAAATCTTGAACTGCTAAAATATAGAAATTGTCCTTCATCTATTTGTTTTTTGAAAGATTGCAGTACAGTGAAGATCGGGAATTTTGCCCTTTCCTCACTGTAGTGCAATCTCAGAGTTGGTATATATAATTAGCAGGGGGTGTGGGGGGAGCAGCCCCCCTTGAAAGTGATTTAGATGAATGGCAATTTCGATATTTCAGCCATTCGAGATTTGTTCCTTTCGATGTTATGATATAGACCCGGTTTTAACAGCTTTCTCCAAGGCCAAAAACACAGCCTGTATGGGACCTGATAACATCCTAAGCTGTACTCTCAATTGTTTAAACAGGAGTTAGCAACACCATTGGGTACATTTTAAAATCACAGCTTAAGCACTGGTTTTGTCACTGCTGAATGGAAAACGGCTACTTTCATCCCCTTGCACAAGGGTGGTGCATCAACTGACCCTGGTAACTATAGACCCATTAGACCCATTAGCCTAACCAGCCTTATCTGCAAGGCCATGGAGAGAATCATCATGGACCTTATCAGCAAGCATATAGGAGACCTTCAAACATTAGACCCAACCCAGTTTGGTTTTGTTAAAGAGAGATCCTGCATGTTGACCATGGTGGACATCTTTGAGACTGTCACCAAAGCCCTGGACAAAGGCAAATCTGTGCATATGGCCTATCTAGACTTGGCCAAGGCTTTTGACACAATCCCCCACTCAGGCATCATTGAAAAACTCACCCAGCTGGGGGTCAACCCAGATACTGTTAGGTGGGTTGCAAAATGGCTCACTGACATAATAACAGGCACAATAAGCTTTCACCAGCAGACCTGTTACCAGTGGTGTTCTACAGAGGCTCCTATTGTTTAGAATCTACTTCTCAGAAGTACAGGCAAAACAAATGGTCTGTGGCTGACAAAATTTGCTGATGACTGCAAACTGGGAACAGTCATTGAGTTCCCAAATGATGTCAACATTCTACAAGAAGGACTTATGCAAACCAATGATTGGTGCCAAAGTCATGGTCTTAAACTCATGGTGTTAAACTCAATGCGAAAAATGCATTATCATCCCCTTTGGCAAAGGCATTGTCCCTGCAGATTACCACATTAATAACAACACCCTAAACTCTTAATCAGTGGTGACAGATTTGGGCACACATGTTGACAGCAACCTTACTTTTGGTTATCATATCTCTAGAGTGGTAAGGAAGCCCTTCAACACTGCTCACCTCATAAGCAAGGGCATTGCTTCCAGAACAAAAGAGGTTATAACTCCCCTGTACTCTTTCCTCGTCAGGCTAATAATAGAGTACAATGCTCACTTTGGTGTGTACCTACACAGGCACCTACAGCAACTGGGGAAACCTCAAATGTTACGCACAAAGAAAATTCAGGGTCTTCAGGACATGTCTTATGTGGACAGACTGAAATCACTATCATTATACTCTGTATCAT
>NC_056748.1:542695663-542745663 GCF_019279795.1 Protopterus annectens | reverse complement strand
TCGGAGTTGGGATATATAATTTGCAGTGGGTGTGGGGTGCAGGGCAGCTTGCCCCCTGCATAAATGTAAAAACTTTTTTTTATGTTTGAGCTTTCGGAAACTTAATCATATGGTCTCATTCATATAAATTTTGATTTTCTGCCTCACATGGACCAGGATTTTATTCCACAGCATAGGGAGTCTCTGAGTGATAAATCTATCCCTCCAGCACGTCCTATTTATATCCGTGCTAAGGTTTAAGTTGCTTGCTCTAGTGGTTTTGGTGGATTTGGATTTTTTGAGGTGGAGCATGTCCATTAATTCCGGGTTGGACATGGCCTTGTATGTCAGGCACATGTCACCTCTGAGCAGACGGTATGCAACTGAATAGAGCTGGAGTTTCTTCAATCTGGCAGCATATGACAGATTTTGGAGTCCCTTTATCCTTTTGGTGAGGAACTTTTGGGGTCTCTCCAATTGCTGCAGATGTCGGGTGAGATACATCCCGAATCAGGCATTGTACTCGATCATTGGTCTGATAAGTGAAGAGTACAGGGGAACAATGACCTCACTAGATCTGGATGTGAATCCCTTCATGATCAGGTGGGCAATGTAGAAGGTCTTTCTAACCACTTTAGCAACGTGAGTGTCAAAAGAAAGGCCACTGTCAACCTGGGTCCCCAGGTCCCTGATAACCTCTTCTGTGCTTAGTGGATTGCCACCTATATGGTAGCTTGGGGTTACCTTGTTTTTCCCAAAGGGTATGACTATACATTTTTTGGCGTTTAACTTCAGGCCATGGCTCTGGCACCAGCTATCTGTTTCCGTGAGTTCCTTCTGAAGGATATCCGTGTCCGATGCACTTTCCATTATGGCGTCCAGTTTGCAGTCGTCAGCAAACTTTGTCAGCCAAAGTCCTCCCATGTTGGCCTGTACTTTTGAGAAGTAGATGCCGAACAATAGGGGGCCAAGGACTGAGCCTTGTGGGACACCACTTGTGACCGGCTTGGAGTCTGACATAGCGCCAGCAACTCTAACCCTGTGGGTTCTGTCCTTAAGCCAGTTTGCAACCCATCTTGTGACATATGGGTTTACATTTAAGCTGGTAAGTTTTTCTACAATACTCGAGTGGGGTATTGTGTCGAAAGCCTTTGCAAGGTCAAGTTAGGCTGTATGGACTGCCTTTCCCTCATCAATGGCCTTGGTGACTGTTTCAAAGAAGTCGACCAAGTTCAAAAGGCATGATCTGCCCTTGACGAAGCCAAACTGGGTCGGGTCCAATGTCTGCAAGTCCCCTATATCTTTGTTTATGAGCTCCATTATGATCCTCTCCATAGCTTTGCAGACTAGACTTGTTAAGCTTATGGGGCGGTAATTACCAGGGTCCGTAGAGGCACCGCCTTTGTGGAGTAGGACCACAGTTGCCGTATGCCACTTCTTGGGCACATATCCTGTGGTAAGGCTGAGATTAAACAGCTGCCTTATGTGCGGGTTTAATTCCTCATTTAGCTCATGTAGCACACAGCCGGGGACACCATCCGGTCCCATTGATGCTGTGTTTTTAGGTTTAGAGAGAGCAGCTTTCACCTGCGCATTTGAGATGTCTGGGAGGCTACACTCCGCTGGGATAGTTATCTCTCCTTTAGGGGGGGGGGTGAAGTTTGCACTGAACCTGTCTGCCAGTATGTTGGCAATGTCTGTGGGTTCAGTGATTTTTGTATCATTTTGGACTAATTCTGAGCATATCTGGGAGTTTCCACCCAGGTTCCTAACATAGCTGAAAAAGGCCTTATGATTGTCTTTTGAATCCATGGCAATTTTTCTCTCAAAATTGGCCTTAGTTGATTTTATGAGTGCTCGTATTTTTTTACTAATAATGATCAGGGGCGACTTCCCTTTTATGGATTTTGTTCTATCATGTAATAGCTTTCTCCTCTTATTGTAAAGTTTGTTAATGGCTGGGGTCCACCAGACTGGACGTTTGCCCTTTGTGGAAAGAGTCTTGGTTTTATTTGGGATTGCCTGATCCATGCAGTCCTGGAGATGTTCATAGATGGCATTTGTAAGGGCTTCCGCAGCTTGGGTTGTGGTTTCCACTGGCTCAGGGGCCTTGAAGGATACCACACCAGTCATGAGTAGGTGTGTGTGTGTGTGTGTGTGTGTGTGTGTGTGTGTGTGTGTGTGTGTGTGTGTGTGTGTGTGTGTGTGTGTGCATACATATATGAATCCTCATCTTCTCATAAAGGTTATTTTCCAAGGGAATTAGGAAGCTGCTCTCTCTAATATGGAAAGGAAGTTTATTATTGAGGTAGGGGATTATACTGAGAAAGAAAACACAACAAATCCAGCAAATAGCTCAATAAATCTAAATAGAGCAAATATGAAGAGGATTTGTAAAGAGCAAACCATTTTGAATGATGAAAGTAACACATTAGAGCAGTTGTTTATAGATATGGGTTATACTCGGGTGGTATTGGATAGGGCTTCGAAGGATGTGTTTCAAGATATGAATTCAACTGAAAATAGCTCTGCCTATTTATTGAAAAATGGCTTTGCACATTCAGCGAATTATTTCAGGAATACTAGACATTTCAGGGGTAGGAAACTTAGTTTTATAACAAAATATACCAATGATAATGGAGTTATGTTGGAGATCATCAGACAGAATTGGTATATTCTAACTATAGATTCCAACACTGCTGAGATTGTTGGAGATGAACCATGTTTCACATACAATAATAACTTAAGTTTGAAACAACTTTTACGTAACTATGTGAAGCAGCAGATTAAGCAAGATAAGAGCCTAAGTTCTGGCACGTTTCCTTGCAGACGCTGCAATATGTGCTGAGCGATTAGTGCAACACAATTCTTTTGCCATCCTACTCTGGATTTTAAATTTCTTCCCAGATTTCATGCCACCTGTGACAGCAGCAATTTAGTAAACCTTGTCCACTGCAACTGTTGTGAATGTTTTTATGTTGGCAAAACGTCCAGAAGGCTGAGAGATAGGATTTATAACCATCTCTATGATATTAGGAATCTTAATATACAGAATGCTTTGGCTAAACACATTGCTGAGTTTAACACACATACCTTCAGTTTTAAGATGTTACAATTGGTATTTGATAATCCTAGAGGGGATAATGCCAATAATTATCTTGAATCTGTTGAATTAAAATGGATTTTTAGATTATGTACACATATTTATCCAGGCTTAAATAGCTATGTAAGCATTAAGCCTGTTTTAGAGGCACAGCCTTTTAAGTGAGTTTCTTGCAGGAGCTCTGTAATTAATTGATGTGTTCATGTTGTTTAACTTGATGTTTCTTAACTCGATATTAATTGTTTTTAATTAATGTTTAGTTTAGCTATTTAAACTGAATGCTTGACATTGTATGTTGAGATCTGATGAAGCTTGGTTATTCCACGTGAAAGCGCTTATCCATTCTTGTGGTTTTATTCTTGGAATAAACTGGATTTTATAGGTTTGCTGGTCCTACCTTGTTTGTTTTGTTCTATTCTTCATTGTTTTCTGGGATTGGACCTTTGTGCAGCAGCATAGACCTTTGTTTTTATACTTCATAAATAGAGCAATGCTGAGAATTACAAAACAAAAAGCCAAAATATACAACGTATATGATCAAGATCATATGAGAAAAGGAGACTACCTCAAGCAAGGACAACAACAAAGGCAACCCATAGACCTATGAAAGGATGTGCAAACAGAGGAAAGATGTCAGCGAGTTTCAATTGTCCCACACTTGTATCTATGTCTTGGGTTAGAGGGTGATATTTCACCTCACTTGAAATTTATACTCATAATATCAGCAGGTTCTGTTTTTGTTATAAATTAGATTTTGGTCCACAGAGCAGGTATTTGTGGTGGTACCAGTTTTACAAACATGTGAGAAATGAAGCAGGACAAGGTCAGTTATTGCCTCATAGTTCAGGCAGAGGTTACAAGCATAATTGTATAATAGAGATAATAGAAATAGGGGTTTTAACCAAACTTTTTAGTTTATAGAGAACATACCCAAGATTTTTTTTTGTAAGAAAACATTGAGTTTTTTTGAACTAAGTAATGTGAATGTAGAGGGATATGTTAAAGGCTACTATATTCAAGTATGGCCCAATGAAAGAGGAGTACAGTGAGACTATGAGTTTTCTTTTTTCACTTTGAGGAAATTACTTCAGTAATTAGTTGGGAGAGGTAAAAATAAATTCTAAGTATAGTCAATACAAAGTGGCAAAAGAAGAGCTTATTCTCCATGAGAGTGTTTTGTGTAGGTCTGTAAATATGATTATCAAATTTGAAGTGGGAGTCATTTACGAGGTAGGTTCAAAGGTCTTCCTGTTTGTAATATTGCCTTTCTATATGATTAGCTTTAGTCTATGGTCTTGCTCAAGTTATGTGAAAAATATATCCTTTTGTAGAATATGGGTGTCTTCCTGTGATCTGATGACAACTTTGAGCTTGCAGCCATCACAGATTCATAGGAAAGTACTATGCTGTCTGGTCTGTGGGCCATTTTAAGCGTAGCCTATATCTCTCAGTGGTGAGCCTAACCCTTTAACTTGTGTCTGTGAGGTAAACACCTTCACCATTATGCTAAACCATGAAAAAGTCTTATTTTGAAATTGCTGTGCAGTGGATGCAACTAGCAGCAAACTATGTCAAAAACCACAAGAGGGGGAATGCTTTGTAAATCATAAGCTTTGTAAATCATAAGCATGAGAGATTACAGGGAACCAAGTAAAAAGGTTAGAGAAAACAAAAAAGGGGGTTAGGAAGGTTATACAGTCACCTACAATCTCCACCCAAACTTCCACTTAAACATATCACAAAGAGGAACCTAGGAAAAAATGCAATCTGATCTGACAATATCAGGCTTTAATTGTGTTAAAAAGATTTTTTATCCATTTACTAAAAAATTACCTGCTTTTAATATAGCAAATGCAGTCCTTTGGCAATATTAAACAAATGATCTGATGTAAAAGCAGGGGTCCATATTTGTGTGGTTTACAGTCTTAGCAAAAGTGAATGGTCTGTTCTTCTGTATCATCATCATCATCAACCCCCTTTTTGTATTTTATTTTGGGATCAGGGTGTTGTGTCAGCTGTCACCATCTGTCTATTCAATGCCAACCTGCTGCCTTCTTCGACACTCAAGCTTGACTTTTGTAGGTCTTCTATCCCACAATCCATCCACCTCTTTGTTGGATGCCCTTGTTTCCTCTTGCCTTCTTCCTGTTTGTCCCAAATCTTCTTCACCAGATTGTTTCTTCTTTTCTGCATGTGTGCCTTAATCACTGTAAACTGTTCTCTTTGAACTTTTCTGAAATTGCAGCTACTTTGACTTCTGCTCTTATGCCGTCATTTCTTTATCTGTCCCACAGTGTGCATCTTAGTTTCTTCAACTGCTCTGCCGTTACTGCCCAGGTTTCTGTATCATACATTAGTACTGGTCACACCACTGTTTTGTAGCATCTATATAAGATAATCGAAGTTTCAGAACTTCGAAAATCATATGGTTGACCCCATATGATCGAATACCTGATAAAAAAAAAAGAAAAAATTAAAAAAACAAATGTAACTGCTTTAAGTGGGGAGACAAGCCCCCTTGCACCACCACACGGGGGGCTGTGCACCCCACAACCCCTGCTACTTAAATATACCAACTCTGAGATCGCACTTTAATGGAGTATAATGCCGAAAGGGAAGATTTCTCTTTGCTGTGCTGTAGCGCGATCCTGGAGTTGGTATATTTAAGTAGCAGGGGGTGTGTAGGGGTGCAGGGGGGACTTGCCCCCAGCTTAAACCCTTTTACTTTACTTTACTTATTTTTTTTTCATTGTTCGATGTTTGGCAACTTCAGTCACTAGTGTTTGATGTCCAGTGATTCGAAGTTGTAAAACTTTGACAATTTAATATAGACCCATTTTGTACACCTTACTTTTCAGTTTCTTTGGCATCTTTCTATTATACCTGACACCTGACACTCTGCGTTAATTGACTGCAGCCCCTTTGATTCTAGCTTTGACCTCCTTCTCCTCAGCCACCCCTCCCAGATGTTTGAAGCTGTTGACCTGTTTCACTATTTTCCCTTCTATCTCATTTCTAAGCTTCTTCTCATTTCCCCCATTTGCTGCCATCACAAGTGTCTTATCAGTACTCAGTTTCATCCCATGTGCATTCAGTTTTGCATTCCATTCCCCTCTCCTTTGCTGAAGTTCTTGCTCAAAGTCTGCTATACAGCAACTTTGGTGATCTGTCCCTTCTGACTTGTTTGTAAATGTAGTCCATCACCAGTATGAACAGCAGTAGGCTGAAAGCTGCACTCCAGAGAATGGGTTGTGCATCAGGGATCAGCTCTGAGCCCACTGCTGCTCAAACTGGTGATAGACTACATTAGCAAACAGGTTGGAGGGAACAGATCAAAGTTCAGAATTTCAAGGTCTTGGAATCTCGAAATTGTGACCCCCCCCCAAAAAAAACACCACCCAACACAGAAAATGTGTATGCAGGGGGGCAATCCCCCTGCACCCCCGATGTGGGGTGATGCCCCCCAACACCCCCCACAACTTAAATATACTAACTCCAAGATCTCACTACAACGAGGACAAGGGAAATCTCCCGGTCCATGCTGTATGCCGATCTTCGTTCAGGATTTTGAAGTTTTGAAACTTCGAACATATGATCTTTGATCATATGAAATTCAAAGTTTTGAGCTTTGAATTTCTGAATGAAACACGTACACACACACAGACATACACACACACACATATATATATATATATATATATATATATATATATATATATATATATATATCTGTTATTCTGTATGGCCAGTCATAAATAAGACGTAGACAGTAGTGGAGGTAAGTGGAAGATATCACACAGAGCTGAGATGAAACTTATACAGGGAAAGATGAAGGCATAAGCAGATAATTAGAAGGAATTCCAATGGAGGAAGGAAAACATAAAGAAAAAAGAGAGTCACTCTCTCCCCTTTACTTCTTTAGTGGACGCGTTGTGTGCTGCAGCCAAACAAGCCCACACACCAACTCTGCCTGAAACTCCCTGCAGTCAAGACCCTTGGTTGGTGCATGTCTCCATTTTGAGTGTGCATAGCGTATGTACTGCTACATTCACTTACTAAGCTAAGACACTTACTGTTGCTCCTCTGTTGGCTGCTTTCTGCACACCTTGCGCCACTCCCTGCTTCTCCATCTACCCTGTTCATCCCCTCTCCTACCCTTGTCTACCTACTCTTTCCTTCTAAGCTCCCTGTCTGCTGTGCCCCCCCCATCTCTGTTTCTTCCACCCTGGATAGACCCTCCTGCATTTCTCTATTTTACTGCCCATCACCTGTTTCTGCACTCTGTTTTGATACCTCTTTTCATATGGAATTACTTAGAATAACATCTCTGAATTTCCCTACCTCCTTTTTTGCCTCTCCAGCTCCCACTTCTCCCAAACATACTTGCTGTCTTGAATGTTTCTGTTGATTTCTCTGAATGGGTGTAGATCCCACTTGCACTACTTTATGGTTGTTCCTTATCCTGTTTAGTCAAGTGACTTTTTGGTACTTGCTCTTTGTGTTTTCTCAAATTGCTTATTCCTCCACTCCCTCCTCAGCCTTCTGATACTGTATTTTCCATCTTTTTCTACCATCCTTCATCCCCCCTTGAGTCTTGGTTACCCCTTCCTCCTTATGATGTTGTCGTTGACAACCCATAATGTTTTGCACCTTTTAAAACATTTCCTGTGGTTCCCCTGTGCCAGCTTTACTCAGTCTCTTCCATTTTTCTCAGTAGCAGACCCGTGGTGTGCTGCTGCCAAATAAGGTGAGCATTTATGTATTGTTTTAGCAGGGGTAATATCTAGCCAAACTGAATTTTTGCTGCAACTAAATGCTCTTAAACAACTCCCTAGCAGTACTTGGGCTGTGGTAATTATGGCAACTATAGAAGATTTGACTAAAGTCGCTAAGTTACAATGGTGTATTTTAGCAACTGCCCTGGTGAACTCACTGCCAGAATCGGCACTCTGTCCTTAGTGGTGTTATCTATCTCCTCGGTGATTAGCACAGACCCTTACAGGAGTTCTGCATTCAAGTGGTGTATTTTGCTTTGTGCTATTACTGCCAGTGTATGCTGTTCTTTTTAGGCAGTTATTATCCTGGAGTGGTCTGTCATTATTATAAAGTCAATTCGTTTGTTGCTTATCATTCATACAAGTTTAGAAATCATACACTTTTGAAATGATATCATTGGCGTCTAATAGAAGGCATGTTATATCAAACTGCATTTAGTCTGCTTGGTCGCCTCTACCCTCCTCACCATACTATTACAATACAGTTGAGCAATGTAAGTTCATAGCTATGCATCACCCCAGTATACTGCTATGTAAACACTTCCTTTACATATTGGCAAGGTTTCTATACTGTGAATGTTTCTGCTATGATGGCTGGAGTTTTGCTGCATTTGCAGGTTGTTATGTAATTATTTCACTTTCATATTGCTTACTGCCATACTGGTGACTATAGACTGTTCATAGAGTTATGTCTGCTTCTATTATTTGTGCTGTTTTATAACTTTTTCAATCACACTCAACTGAATTGCTGTTATATGTGCCTGGTTACACTGTTCATAGAGTTATACTTGCTTATTATATTCTGTACTACTTTTATTACTGTTTCAATCACTTTTACTTGTATTGCTGCTCTGATCTCATTTTTTTATACCCTGTAGTCTGCAATCACTGTTTTACCTATGGCTCCCTTCACACTTCCCCTCCTCATTCTCAACTTATTTGTCCTACCAGCCTCCATTCCCTTGCAGTCAGACTATTCTAAGGGCCTCCCTTTTCTCTCCTGCCTGCATTCATCTCCTTGCACTCACATTATTATAATGCACTCTCGTATTTTACTGTTATCTCAGACCACTGTCTCAAGAAGCTCTCACCTGCACCCATTATTCCATACCCTATTCTCCTGACATACTCCTCTCCCCTTACACACTACCACTCCCCCAGCTTTTTCACTCTTGTTTGTGTCCTCATTTTTCCTAACCCCTTTCCTCTCTCTTCTCTTTTTTTTTCCCTAGGTTATTATATCAACATCTACAAGCACACAGACCAACCCTGACTCAAACTATCTGCAGTCAAGACCCTTGGTTGGTGCCTCTCTCCACTTTGAGTATGCATAACTTATGTACTTCTGCATTCACTTGCCAAGCCAAGACCCTTACTGTTGCTCCTCTACTGGCTGCTTCATGCACACCTTGAGCCATTCCCTTCGTCTCCATCTGCCCTGTTCTCCCCCTCTCCTATCTTTGTCGACCTACTCATCCTTCTAAGCTCCCCATCTGCTGTGCCCCCCAACCATCTCTGTTTCTCTCACCCTGGTAGACCCTCCTGCATTTCTTTATTTGACTGTGTACCACCTGTTTCTGCACTCTTTTCTGCTACCTCTTTTCCTATGGCATTACTGAGAATAACATCTGTGAGTTTCCCTACCTCCTTTCTGCCTCCCCTGCTCCCACTTCTCCCAGAAGTACCTGCTATCTTGATTGTTTATGTTGATCTCTATGAGCAGGTGTAGCCCCCACTCAGTTTGCTCTCGCTCTGCTTGGGCTCACTCCACTCCCCTCCTCTAACCCCATTCCCACCCACCCCCACTTTAATTACATTTATTCTATCCTATCCCTCCCCTTCCTGTCTGATTCGACCACTCACATCCCACGTCCTGCCTCTAAGCACTCCCTGCCTTACACTATCACATTCAACTTTATTACTTCTACCTCTCAAGTCCTCTTCCACCCATTCCACAACTACCCTTCACACATACAAAATGCAATATATATTCTTTACCATTCTACTTCTTATACTTCTCACTTTTCCAACCTCCTTTCACACTATCCTTACCCATCTTCACATATGCTTTCCTACCGCAAGCATCACTGAAACTCTTCCTACCTTTCTGTCCTTTATCTCCCCATCTCTCTTCAACTTCCCCACAAACTGCTTTCATAACCTAACCTTATTTCAGAACTATCCTCTCTCCTATAAATCCAAATCTAAATTGTACATCCCACACTTATTGTTAACTCCTCTTACATTTTTGTTAGTAAGTTACTCCTCTCTGGAGACATCCACCCTAATACTGTCCCCCCCTACCCCCCAAAGTCATATACCCTACAAGCCTTCTTCTACCTCCCCTCTCCTCTTCATGCAGACATCCCTATCCCCCCAATCAACACACTCTATTGCACAAACACCTAGCTATCTATTCTCTAAATATTTAAAATCTCATTAACAAAATCACTGAACTATACAACTGGATAGCCTTTACCTCTCTTCACATTCTAACCTTATCTGAAACTTGGCCAAAACCCCACACCACGAACAATGAAATACTCTCTCCTGGCTATAATATCTACTGCTTTGATAAATAACTACTGCTGTGATAGATTCCCAAAAAAAGGGGGTGGCATCACTATCCTCTACTCTGATCAATCTCTCACCTATCATCATCCCAATCCCTAACTTCCACCCAGCCGAACTAATCAGCCTTAATTGCCACATTTAACCCACACAAGAAATTTACCATTGCTTCCATATATATCCTCCCTGGTAATAATATCCCAACCCTCGAAAATATCCTTGCCTGGTTTTCCTACAACATACATTATGATAGCAATATCAGCTGGTCAAAACTTACAACTGACTCTCCACAAATTAGTATCAACTTACAGGGATTCTATCAGCTGATTGCATCCCCCACCTGCCTGCACAAAACCTCTTCTTCCAGCTCTACTATTGACTGTATCCTCACTAACTCTCCCAACCTGTACTACAGGCAAACTACCTCACCAGATTCCTAAGGTGACCATCTTCCTACCTCCATTCAAATACACTCTGTTCAATTACCCAAATCTCACTTTTACAGAGATTATTGAAAACTCAGTAACTTTAACATCATCCAATTTAACTCCATACTCTCTAGTATTGACTAATCTATCCTCAGGCGAATTCCCCTTGACGATTCAGAGATTTCATTTAATAGCATTTTCTTAGACACTCTCAACTGCCTTGGCCCCTCTGCCTTGGCCCCTCTAGGAGAATTAGAATCAAATCTAACTATGCTCCCTGGCTTTTCAAGAATACTAGATCTCTTATGTGCAAACGAGATAGTGCTTGGAAAGCCTGGGTTAAAACAAAAGAATTACCCCTGCTACAAAACTACAAAGAACTGTGAAATCTTGTGAAAAACAAAACAATAATGACAATAAGTCCTACTATAACACTCCCTAAATCAATAGCAAATCCAACCCCCATAAATTCTGGTCTACCCTTAACAAAATCCTCTGTCCAGGTCGCCTTTCCAAATCCTCCCCCTTCCCGAATAATACTCCTCTTGAAACTGCTACACTCCTCAATAAACACTTCATTGACTCTGTCCAAAATTTCATACCCCCTAAATTCAACACACATTCTCCCCCCACCCCTTCTGTCTCACTCAACAAAAACCTTTTCTCCTTTCAACCTGTACCTACATCTTACATTAAGTCACTTCTACTGAAGCTTAAACCTGCTCTCCCTCCACAGATAATCTACCTCCTATCTTCCTCAAACTTGCTGCTGAATCCATAGCCTATCCTGTATCCCTACTAATCAATAGATACATTCAATATGCTGCAGTCCTTTCCATTTGAAAATCCTTCTTTACCAACCCCCTGCACAAAGGAGGGAACTCTAATGACCCATCTAACTATAGACCTATCGCCATCCTTTCCCCTCTCTCAAAAATACTCAAAAAATACATACATACACAGCTTTTCAAATATCTCCTCCAAGAAAACTTTCTTAATCCCACTCAACATGATTTTCAGCCAAACCATAGCACAGCCACCACCCTCCTATCTGTTACTCATACTATTGCTGAAGCCCGTGACAATAACCAACTCATATCCTGTCTCTTCCTTGACCTCTCCAAAGCTTTTGACACTGTCTCTCACCCTTTACTCTTATCTAAACTAGCTAATCTCAACCTATCTGCTGCCTCTTTAGCCTGGTTCTCTAGCTACCTCTCTTGTAGGCAACAATCTGTCAGATAGATATCTTCCTACTCACCCTGCATTCCAGTTCCATGTGGTGTTCCCCAAGTTCCATCTTGGGTCCCCTCCTGTTTAACATCTTCACCAATGAACTTCACACAACCTGCAAATAATCCTCCCTAATTCACTATGCAAATGAGTTGACTCTCATCTCCTTCTCCAGTAATATCTCTGAACTCCATACTCTAACTCAAGACACCTTTCTCACCATTGAAAAGTGGTTGTCTTACAATCTACTCATCTTAACTCCCCCCCCCCAAAAAAAAACTCTTGCATTTTCTCTCTCTCATCATAAATCCACCTTTGCTATGACATCCTCCAACATTTAACCTGAACCCCATACAAAGCTCCTTGGTGTCATCACTGATGATGCACTTAAATTTAACATACATATAATATACTCCAATATATAAAAAACTCACCAGAAACTTGGTTTGCTCTATCGTAACAAAAAATTTTTAACTTCAAATGCTAGACCCTCCCTGGCTCATGCTCTTCTCTTCCCCTCCCTTCTCTATGCTGCCCCTGTCCTTACTAACATTCAGGCTACAACCTTGTCCAAACTCTAACAAACATACCACAAAATAGCAGGATTTATCACCAACTCTCCTTACAACTCCCACACTGCATTGCACTCAACTCTTTCCAATGGCTCAAACTCCCACAACAATTCCTCCTATCACAACTTCAAATAATACACTCCAAACCATCACCCTGCCCAGCTCTTTCCTCCCTGGAATCCACCTATACCCCCTCTCAGACCCTGCAAACCTCAAACCAGCAACACCTAGATATTTATCAGCCAAAGAAAATGTAGGCAATTTACTATATAAATGCACTGTGGCCCAAGCCTGGAATAAATTCCCTACACACTTACGTTCCATTACGCAGCCATTACTCTTTAAAAAAGAACTCAAACTTCATCTTCTTAACAGCAAGACCTGCCCCTGTCAAGACCCCACATAACTCCGGCACAGCCTCTTGCATTTCATTCTCACTACATCTTAACATGCATTAGTATGTATATGTAATATTCTCTCCCCATTCACTCACTATCCCTCTTGGGATTTATCATGGTCAACCTGACCTCTAACTGCTGATAGCTCTACTTGCTGCATATATTGTGCATAGGTACTTGTTTGTTATGAGGTGTATGTAAAGTGCAACATTTTTCTTGATGTTCTGTAGCTTTCATTGTACTATCTTGGAGTGTGAATGTGTGAATTTTTTATTCACTATAAGCTGTTTGTAACTGGAGCTTTTCTCTTAACAAATATAAATAAATAAATAAATAAATAAATAAGAAAAAGTAACAAAGCAGAAAGGCATGTAAATACAGCAGTTAAGAACTATTTCTCAACATTTTTTTTTTTTATTGTAAGAGGCTACTTACTGAAGTTGGGAATCTGTATGTGGCTGCTTGTGCGATGGGGAACATATACATCTGTGACGGGCTCAGTGAGGCAGTGTTTTATACTAACAAAGAAGCAACCCAGCATATAGAATCTGTAGTTTTGAGAGTTCTACATCTTGTTCATGGGTAATCATAGAAGGTGGTACTGAATGCATGCTGAGAATGAGAAATATTGGGAGGGAGGAAAAGGGGAGAAATCTGAGCTAAATTTGTCCACTAGTAGATTTTCAGTTTCTACACAGTCAAAGTGGGTTCTGCTGAATAAAAAGCTTAGTGCACTGCTGAGTATTGCATTATTTCTAGGATTCCCTACACAGTTAAAGAATGCTTTGTGTTTGCCCTTGAAAGCTGTAGCAATGTTTTATTTTGTTTTTATTTTTTTAGCTGCCTGCAGCTGACAATTAGCTGCCACTTGCTCCTCTGCTCATTCACCATGTCTACTGAGGTGACTTGGCCTCCCTTGGGCTCTATGTGAACACTGGGAATGGTGAGGAAATGGAGAATGCTGGTGCAATATCATACTACCACCATGGAGCACACCTTTACCTCACCACATCAGCTATGCAAGCTCTGCCGCGAATGACTTCAGGAGGTCTATGTGCACTTTTACACATTGGTAGCTTCTCAGCCAACTGGTACACAACATGCAGTGTGGAGCTCTTCAAGCTTAGTGAACCTAGACTGTATCTCTTCATCCAGAATAATCATGTCTGTGTTAACCTCTCACTCTAATCCTCCCCCCCACCAGGTCCCTCTAGTGCCGTGCCACTATTAGATCATCTGTGCACACACATGGCTTTATCCCATGGTGCCACAGGGTTGGGCAATGCTGTAACAATGATTAGTAAATGTTTTGCCTTGCCTGCTTTGATCCTTTGTAAAAGGTCTTCATTCACCCTTTTGAGGTCATTTATTGTGAGTGAGTGTGTGTGTGTGTGTGTGTGTGTGTGTGTGTGTGTGTGTGTGTGTGTGCGTGTGCGTGTGCATGTGTGTGTGTGTGTGTGTGTGTGTGTGTGTGTGTGTGTGTGTGTGTGTGTGTGTGTGTGTGGACGGGTGGTTGTGTGGGTGTGGGTGCATGTATGTAAGGGGGCATTCATGTTTATATTTTAGGGCCAACAGTTTTTTTTTCTTTTGTAGAAAAATCTATAGTTACTGATGGTACACCACTGGGTCTTGTTAAACTTGGCATTGTATTTGTGATGGATGGTGACTGATGCCTCTCTGTAGGTATTTAAATGGAAGTAAAAATCAGTGCATACACTGCAGCTTTTACGATGGGGTTCTGTTGTGGTGAGAACACGTAAATGTATTAAGCGATTAGCAAGACGAAAAGTAAATTGGCCTTTAGAATCTGTCAACATCTGTCATATAGTACCAGTTTTGCTTTACAACTCTGAAATGTAAATGTCATCAAGTCAGTAAGTGTGAAGTCACAGGATTAGTTTGTGAACTGAGATAAATAGAGAAATGCAGTTACTGACAGAGTATTCTGGTGCAAATATGCATTTTTAATGTAAAATGTTTTAGTGTGACAAGAAATATAGTACTGATGAGAAAAATCAAGTCTGACTGAATGTAAGTTCTAGAAAAGCATTTACTAAAGTTTTCCTAAACAATAATCATTCATTATGGTACAATTAAATGATCCCTTCACTCATTGCTATATTTCTTATCTTCTTTATTTTATATGGAATTAACATTTCTGATGACAAGGGAAATGTGATGGCAAAATGCACTGCGTTGCAGCTACAACCACTAGTTAAGGTGAACCCAGTGGAGCGTGCAGTGACTGTTAGTAATTTGCAACCGATATACATCAGTCCACATATACTGAGAATTTAAAATAGTCACGTCTGTCTTCAAGGACACCCTCCGTTGTTTATAAAATGTAACACCTGCCATACCTATAATCACTGCTTGCTAGCATTAGATAAACATTATGATGCGTGCTACAACCCCACAGCTAATACTTACAGTACTGACATTTCTACCGTGAACTGAAGTGCGGCTTGTCTAGTTCTATGTACATATCTACTCTCGATGCACTGAGTTCAGACTGTTTATTACTCAGACGAGGATCCTTCTGAGTCTTATTACTGATTATTTTACTTTTCTTACTTGAAGGCATATTTCTTATGGCTGAATCTGATGCAGTGCCGCGTCAATCCTGCAAGAAAACTGCACGGAAAAAAGATTCACAGAATTGGGTGACTAATATAATGCGAAGTGTCTGTTTACTGCGCAAAATAAATTTGGGCATTTGAGGTGAAAAGACACTTATGAATGCTGTTTAGAAAAAATAGCTGAGGATAAAACATGCAAAAGTACTTTTGCTTTTATTCATCTTTCATTTTGCCCTCACCTTCACAATTACTAGTTACCTGATGGTTGGATTTCTACCAAACTATCAAGTGCTGAGTGCCTTCAGCAAAATGATATCATGGTGATTGTCTTATTACAAAAAACTGCTGCAGTAAGAATGTTTATATCCACATTTTTACTTGCAAAGCACCTGTAGAATTAATTCAATACCAGATTTTATTCTGTAGAATATTCTTGAAAATGCTTCATATTACTCTAATAGAAATGACATGAAATGAGAGCAGGTGTTTGGTGCGATTGCTAGATATTACATAAGATCATTTTCTACAGAATGGCCAGTCCTGTGTTTCAGACAGTGCTAGACAAGACAAGTTATTTCACAGTCCGACATGTCATGACAATGTCATTTATCAAGTCTCCCCTGCATCTACTACTTCTGCCTCTTGCTTGGAAATACCAGCTGTCCCTTCATTTGTCTCTGTAAAGTACAATGAGATTATTATTGTATTGTTCAAACTCACATTCCAAATAATGCATTTTTAACATTTCTGCTTCCATGTGATAAATATTACATTTATAAAAGGATTTTATCTCAAAGTCAATATTTCTAAAATTCACACTGAGCTGACTTTGCAGCTGAAGCTTTAGGATGCAATTCATTTTCATATAAAAAGGTTTTGTATAAACATATAAAATCAAAATACATAGCAAAATCAAAAATAAAAGTGAAATATAAGCTGCCATAAAAGACACTGGTTGAGATTTATAATAGAATGAGTGGAAACTGAAGTTGAAACTTGAAGAAAAAAGCAGTGAGTAGATGCAAATTGGACATCTGCACTGTCATCAGACATTAAAGAGTGGAACAGTCTATATAAAAATTAAACTCAGAAGGTAAACATGAGGTAGGCAATACAGAAGTTCAGTTGTTAGAAAATGAAATGCACAAGTATGGGTGAAATTTGAAGAGTAGCAGAGCTTCCTGGGGCAGGACTGTTTTAGTTTTACATTAAAATAAATGACACACTGAGAATAGAAACATATTTATTTGTTTATGGTACTGTAGTGCCATTTTAAGATGCATTCAAGCAGGAACCAAACCTTTTATGCTAATGATGTTGACTTGTAACATTTTGAAAATCACTAAGTGGGATAAGTCTGAAGTATTCCAAGCAAAAGTAGCCATGTGGGAGAGAAATGATATCAGTATACTGACAGAAATCCAGACTCGAAAAGTGGAATGAGGAAGAGAATGGCAGGGGGAAGACGGCAGCAGAAAAAAGAACACTAAAAGTAAAAGGAGCGCGTCATTGCTAAAGGTAACGAAGATTATAGTCATAACACTGCTGCTGTATGCATGACATGCAAGGAAAGAGACTACTATCATGGCTGGACTGCTGGGTAGCTATTTTACATGCATGTGCTGTTGTTGGATACATTCTTCCTCATCCATGATGTTGAAAAGAATAGAGGAATTACTGGAAACATAATGATTACATGTGCTAATGCGAATTTCATCCTAACAGTAAATGTGTCCTATCCCTATGTCTTTATGGGAACCTGTCTATTAATTAACAGCAGGTTCGCGGAATGTGTGCATGAAGTTACATTACTGACAGAACTTTCAGTGACAGTGGAAGTTTCCCAGTTCTCCACAGCGGTGCAACCTCGGAGTAGGTAAAATTATGTTCAGGGCTCTGACTCCTCCCACAGTGGACACACAAACACACACATGCACGTATCTATCCACTTATTTATACAGACAGACAGATACAGATATGAATGCAGTGTGCTTGGTCTTGCATTCCATTGGCTGACATCATGAAGTAAAGGGTTGGTTGTCTGAACATCTAATTTATTGAATGGACACTTTTCTTCAGATGTCTCTTTTGTCGTAAAAGGTAAGTGGGATATATATTAAGGGAGTGTGTTTGTATGTCTGAATGTTTGCAGGTTATGGTTAGAGTGAGGGTTAGGGAAGGGGAAAGATTTCATGTATGTATGATTGTGTTTTTTTAGGGTTACAGTAAAGGTTAGGTAAAAGAATAGTTTCAGTGGTGTATGTATGTATGTATGCTTGTATGTGTTGGTCCCTGTGTGTGTCTGAGACTGTCTTGTTTTTGGTAGTGTCATGGAAAAGACTTTCTTACATTAAGGCATATGGTTCGGGATAGGAGCCTTGGCAGGTTTAGGTTTATCCCTTACCCACCTTAGTAATTCGTGCTAACCTTAACCCTGCCCCTATTTCAAACCCTATGCCTTGACCTAAAAAAAAAATAACACACTTTCCATAACACTACCAGTAATCGAACAAATAAGAGGCCTAGTGCTTTGGAGCAGTTTTAGTGTAAAGATAGCAAAAGTGATGTGTTTTCTGTTTGTGATCCTTAGTATATTCAGTGTCGTGCATTTTCAAAACTGGTAGTTTGAAATATTGTGTCAGCTGTTTTACATTTGATTTAATGATATTTTAATCTAGCACACTATAATTATATATATATATGTGTGTGTGTGTGTGTGTGTGTGTGTGTGTGTGTGTGTGTGTGCGTGTGTTTTGTTTGTGTGTGTGTGTTTGTGTGTGCGTGCGTGTGCGTGTCTGTTTTGTTTGTGTGTGTGTGTGTGTGTGTGTGTGTGCGTGTGTGCGTGTGTGCGTGTGTGCGTGTGTGTGTGTGTGTGTGCGTGTGTGTGTGTTCGTGTATAACAAGGTTGACATTTCTTGAAGTTTCTGTGGATGTTTGGTTGAATGTTGCTTCTTCCTTATGCATTTTTCATTGAGGGACATTCTAACAATTTGTCTCTTGAAGTTTGATATTTGAGATGCATTGGTGATAGACAATGGGTGGTAATGGGATCATGGGAAGTTTGACTCTTCACCTATGGTATGATATCAGGTGCTCTGCTATCACGCATGCACCAAGTTAAAGTGTGAAATTGTTTGGAATAGATCAATGTATTATTATTTCCTTCTAATTCACTGTTTTGGTTTTAGATTTTTTATGTTGTTGTTTCACTTTAGCACAGTTCTTTGATTTATACAGTTCATAGGGAAAGGTGGGGCAGGCATAGAATTCCTGTATTTCCATGGTGATTGTCAAGGAAGTGTAAGCTGACTAAATACATAATTGGGCATTTGTACTTTTGTCAGTTTCACATAGTATAGTGAGTGTCATGGTCTACTCAGACAAGGAGTAATAGATGTATGTGTGCAGTATAGAACTATTTTCAGTTAAGAGTTGTTATACAGTAGATGTTGTACAGTATAACATACACTTTTGAATAAAATGTAAGTCAGAGGTCTGTGCTATTTAAATTCACGGTGCTACAGAATGATAATGTGTGTGTGTGTGTGTGTGTGTGTGTGTGTGTGTGTGTGTGTGTGTGTGTGTGTGTGTGTGTGAATGCACTTGTGCTCTTTCTTTTTGTTCCTGGTAGTCTGGCCAGGTGTGATCAACACGCCATATCTTTTTCCTGGTTAATTGCTGTCAGATTCAAAGGTGAACCCTCACATAAGGGTTGTTCTGCCTCAGCTGCGATAGTTTTATTTGCATACAATGAATCTCAGTTTCTACATTTCAGCTCTGCTTGTCAACTTTTTAGCCCTTCCATAGATTGTTCCCCATCCAATACAACTATACCAAACTTTGTGTGTTCTGATAAAAAGTTTACTCTAATCAATATTTTCTTTGATATGTCTGAAACAAACATGCTGAAGCACACTGCAAGACTGACTTCTGCAGTAGTCCCACAGACAGTTTTCTTAGTCAGATCATCATTTCTCTCACCATAATACCCTGTGTACTATCTTTCAACAGTGAAGCAAGATAGTGCCTCAGTCTGAATCCTACAGCAACCTGATACAGTTTTCCTAAAGCACACCTATGCAGAGCCAAGCCAAAAGGCCTCAATGACATTTACACAGACCACAGCCACACATACTCTGTTTTGGAGTTCTTGTATAACTCAGTCATAAAACTAGGTTGCTCATTACATCTTGAACCTCTGCTGGTTGCTGTTCTAACATTGTCTTCTAGGGAAACAGCCAGCCTTTCTCTCAGGATGGTCTTCATTTCATTTTCTTCACTAGTTCTTACTTAACAGACTTGCACAGCTCTAAAGTTTTCCTGCACATCCCTCGGGTTTATTCAAAGATATCAGGCATACCATTTTCTACTCAACAGGTACTTCTGCATTGACTGTTGAATATATTGATCAGCCGCTCCACCAAAAAACTGACTAGAAAGATCTTTGAAGAGAGACCATCTGTTTATCTACCTCATTTTCTCTCTTGCCTGACAGAGACCATGCAGCAATCTGTTCCTGTGTCCTGATGTCCTTCCATTGCTATACCCTTCATAGCACAGGACCCTTACCTCACTTGACTTTATTTTAATTTATTTATTTTTATTTTGCTTGTTTGATAACTAGCTAGACTCACTGGAAAATGCTGCTTTTTCTCAGGATTGATGCAGGGACACAGTCTAGTTAAGTATTTTCTCAGAATCACACAGTAGGCAGAGGGGCACAGGAGGATTCAAACTCATGACTACATGATAAAGCTTGTTAACAGTATGTAAAACTTGGAATATAAATTAACTGCATGAAACTGTTTTTTTTTTCCGAAGGCTGATGCAACGTATTCATTCAGCACCATTGCTGTCATCTGTGATGGTCCTGCCATACATACTTGATCACTTCTGCTCGCTCTCTTTAATCTTGTTCCTTTGCAGCCCTCATCTTCTTCATTAACCTTCTGCTTGCCTCTTTGTACTATGCTTCCTCTCTTACCCAATCCCCTTCCACCACTTTGATGCCCTATGTTTTAGTATCACATTTGTACGCTAACACACTAACCTTCTGATCTTTGCCTTTCTTCTTCTTTGCCAAAATCATGCTTACAACCCTAAGTGCTCTATCCCTGATCCCCTCCCATATTTTGAGATATCTTGTAGGATAAAGAGGGTTTGAAAATGGTTCTTGGGCCAGTTCACTAATCTGGTTAATTAAAAAGTAAATACATATATTTTTCACTGCCTTAATTTGCTCCTAAACTATAAATTAATCTTTGACTGTCTCTTTCAGCTTAGGATAATCCATCCCTATAAAATTCTGTACTGTCATCATTGTCTGTGCATTCTAAATCTTCTCCCATCTGTGAATCACAACATGGTATTTTGTCTGTCATTTAATGGTACTTTCACTTGTGCATCCCTGAATATTCCTTACTATGTCCACCTTGGTTAGGTATGCAGCCAGAATTCTGTCCTTCCTGGGAATGTGCTGCACATGTTGGTTGAATTTCTCATGCTCCAAGACCTCACACCCATCTCACTCACTCTCCACTTTGAAGTTCAGAATATGACCATTTGCTCCTAACAGATTTGCGAACACCAAGGCTATAATCTTCTTACTCCCCCTCCTCACCCTTATTTACTCACTTGTCTCTCATTCTCATCCCATAATATGACTCATGTCTTCAAGTTTGCAAGTGATTTCCTTTTCAGTTACTGCCAGCCCATCAAGTCAATTCCATTGGCTGAGATCAAAATTACAGCACTTTTACATACCACAAGGATTTGTCAACAGAAGATGAGACATGTAGGGGCAAAGGTATAATCTCACTTTGCGTACCTATACTCCATTTAAGGCATTCTCAAAAGTCGGAATTTTCTTTGATTTTGTTTTGCCTTGGTTTGTCAGAACCACACTAATGTGTATAGAGTGAGTTGTAGGTGCATCATAATGAGTTTTGTAGACTCCTAGATTCATATATATTACAAGACCACTGAGTCATATGACCATTTATGCCTTACCAGTATCCTTTCTCAGGCCACACCTTCTTTCTGTATGAGGGTCATACCAGTCAGTCCTGGAGTAAATCTGAGGATGTTTATGTAGTCATCTAGGTTATATCTAAAGGAAGATAGTGAGTCTCACTAGTTAACATGTAGGCAAAGTTTATTCCAGAGATTTGGGAGGCACTGGGTCATAAGTTTGTCCGCTCACCATGTTTTATTTATCTGTTGAGGAAGACATAGGTCACTGGTTGTAGTATTGGTGGAGATCCTAGACTTACAGAGATATAGGAGGTCTAAGACAATTGGGTCTGTAACAATGTAGTAAGTGACACAGAAATCTCCCCTTAAAAGTTGGTAAGACACCAAATAAAAGAATAGGGCTTCCACATAAAGCCCCAGGACCAGATGGTATGACCTCTGAATTTTATAAATCTTTTAGTGGGATTCTAAGCACCGTACTTTCACAGACCTTTAACTATATCATTTCGAATGGCAGCAATGATCTTCATTTTAATGCCTCAAGAACAATTCTGTTATTGAAAGAGAATAGTGATCCCAAAAATCCAGACAATTATAGGCCCATATCATTGTTGAATATTGATATGAAAATCATGACATCTATTCTAGCTAGTAGATTAAAAAAATAATAAACTTGATAATATCAGAAGAACAGGCGGGGTTTATAGATGGGAGACAGACTACAGACAATACATTAACTCTTCATACTTTAATATCTTATGCAAAGTATAAAAATATGAACATATATGCTTTAATAATTGATGCTCAAAAAGCATTCGATAGAGTTAATTTGGCTTATTTATTTGAAACATTATCATATTTCAATATACCTCAGCTTTTATTTCTATGTTAAGAAATTTATACAAGAATGCATACACTAGTTTATATATAAATCATGAATGTTCCAAAAGGATTCAAATTAAAATGGAACTCGACAGGGGTGCCCATTGTCTCCCATACTGTTTAATCTGTATTTAGAACCTTTATTTCTTCATATGAAACAAAAAGTTTTTTATAATTCTCCTGTACTTCTTGGGATAAATGTTAGGATGGCTGCTTTTGCAGATGATTTAAATATATGCAGTACCACACCGTGTCAGATACAGAAAAATACTAACAGCAATACAAACCTTTGAGAAAATTGCTAATTACAAACTAAATTTTAAAAACCAAAATATTCCCTCTAAAGACACCTACACCTTTTTCAATGCTACCATTGATAGGACGAATAAGGACAGAAGAAAGAATAAAATATTTGGGGATTGACTTTTTAACTGAAAATAGAGAATTTTTATCAACAATATTAAGGCAACTGGAGACCGAATAACAATGGATTTGAAAAGATGGAGTAAGTTGAAGCTACCGATGATGGCAAGAGCAGCGATAATAAAATGAACGTTCTCCCAGAATGCTATATATTTTAGAGCAGCACAACTTAAAATCACGAAATCCTTTTTCAAGCAATTTCAGATAGGACTGGGGAAATTTTGTGGGAACCCAGAAAAGCGAGAATATCCTCTGAAAAACTGATGGCTCCTAAAACGAGGGGGGGTTGGATTTACCAGATTTTGAGATGTATTATACAGTGATTCAGGCCAATAGGATTTTAAGGGTGTCTTACTTGGATAGCGAAAATAGAAAATGGATACCCAAATGGGTACTGCTAAATTATAAACATATAAAAGGGAAGAGAATTAATGTTAAAGCTGTACCATTTTTGAATATAAAAACATTGAGTAAATACGAGTTAATGGAACACATTAAGGTATGGGCAGTGGCGACTCAAACTCTGTTTGCCTCCTTGAACCTTTTAAAATATATGATGATGTTTCAACCGTTTGATGGAAATCCTAATATAACTATTGGTAATCAACTGATAGACTTAAAGAAATATCCATTTATTAAGGAATTAACTGTAAGGGATTTATACCCTTTCCTAGGAGTAGCAGTACATGATATCTTAAAAGAGATGAATCTTCCCATCTCTTATTTAATTATAATGAGGCAGTTAAAAGATTTGGCCATAAATTATTTTACCAGTTTTGAAATAGAAAAAGAGGAACTAGTTATTTCAGGTCAACTGTGGGAAGCATTGCAACAAGATAGAAAATATATATCCTCAGCGTATAAAATGGCAAGAGAGAAAATATAATAATCATATTCTGTTATCCAAATACTGGAGAGAGAAATTGCCATCCCTAGATGAAAGTAAAATAGTAGAGGCGTTTAACTTAACATTAAAATCCGTATCACTTCAAAAACTGGTCTTTACTCAATTGATGATATTTAACAATGCATATTATACCCATCTTACACTTCATAAATTTGATTCAAAAAAGTCACCTACATGTCCACAGTGTATAGATCAGACAGCAGACCTGTTACACATGTTCTGGAGTTGCAAGTGCATTTATAAATTATGGAATTCTTTAAAGTTACAACTACAAAAAATGGGTTACCAAAACTCAACACTCTCCTGGGAATTTCTGATTTTACATATTCCACCGGAGAATTTGGACAATACAAAAAAGATTGTAATTATGAATATTAGTTTACTAATGAAATTATATATAGCCACAAATTGGTTGAACCCAGCACAGGTGTCGTGGCAAAATTTCAGGCTGTTAGCGATTAAGCATATATTAAAATTGTTAATTAGAAATAATAAGAAAAGTATAAACAGCATAAAAATTTGGGAACAAATCTTTAATATTATTTTGCAGTCCCTATCCACTTTCCGTCAGGACATTCTGTATGTGTACCAACACATTCTTGGATTAGATAGAAAATGTAGAAATAATACAAATTATTGGCTTGAGTCGGTTTAAAATTGTCTATTGTAGATGCTTTTGTGTTTAATTTTTTGTGATTTTAATTTCCTGTACTTGGTTAAAATGATATTTATTCTTAATGTATTATAGGGAAATTCAAAATGGAACTTAAACAGTGGAAGCAATATTGTACATAATGTAAATAGTGTGTGAAATGAATAATGGTTTGGCAAAACAATAAAAATGATTATTGAAAAAAAAAAGAATAGGGCTTCCAGCCTGTTTTGGTAGCTCATGGACTATAAGTCTATGAGCATTTTGGTTAGAAATGTTTGAAATCTTTCTAACGTTATGATATGTTTAGTGACGTAAATCCCAAAGACAGTGCTGTACTCAATAATTGGGCTGATCAATGCTGAGTATACAGGTATGGTTACTTCTTTAGACCTCGATTATATGACTTTGGCAATTAGCTGGCCTTAGTGGCCTAAATGAAAGGATTTCCTGACAGCTGTCAAATGATGGTCAAAAGAGAGAGACACAGCTATCTGCCCACATACTTAGGCCTCTGATTACCTTTTCATTTTGTAGTGGTGTGTTTTCTAGACAGTATGACACGAGGAGGGGTTGTCTACCAGAAGTGTTGGTGCAATACCTTTTAGCATTTAGTTTGAGCCCATTTTAGTACACAAACAGTTTAGAAGGGAGAGTTCATTCAGTGGGGCTTAGGTGTCAGAGAGTGACTTAACAACCTCCAATTTGCAATCATCTGCAAACTTTGTTATCCAGATGCCTTGGATCTCTACTTGGAGATCTGAGAAGTATATACCAAGAAGGAGAAATGAGGGGCACCATTTATTACTTTCATATCTTCTCATGACACATTTGCATCTCGCACTGTGTGGGTTCTGTCTTTCAGACAATTTGCTATCCATATTACAACACATGGGTCTATTTTGAAAGCATTTAACTTTTGTATGATGCCACATTGGAGACTGTTGACAAAGGTCTTGACCAAAACAAGATATGTAACTTGCACCTTCATGGAGAGGCATCACCACTGAAGTGCACCATTCTTCAAAGGCAAAATCAGTATATAAATGTAGCTTAATCACTTTAAGGCATATGTCTCCAAAGTCATGTTTAAAACAATTAATTAAGTAACCAGATGTACTGTCTGGTCCAATGGACAAAGTGTTTATGGTCTTGGTTAGCACTTTCAGTAAGTGATCTTTAGAGATAATTGGAAGAGTAAGTGATTGAGATATTTTGAGGTTTAGGAAAAAAGTCAAAGGGTTAAAATTCCCATTAAATTTGTTTTCAATGTCATTTTAATGTCTATGGTATATGGTTTATTACAGACTTTCAACATACAAGATGACTTAATTAAGAATATACCATGAATCTTCCAAGTAGCATGAGGCAATAAGCAAATAAACAGGCTAAGATCTGTAAAGATATTGGCAATTATGAAAAAGGGAATCGTAATTGTGGCATCATGGAGCCTACAAATGAGCAAAACAAGTGAGTGTATAAGTATACACATTGGCCCTTAGATCATTCCACAACACACAAAATAACCACAATGGAGCTGTTTAGCTATCACAGATTATTTACAAACACTCATTTGAAATTATATAGCTATATATTGCTGTATATGGTAAAATATAATAACCACTGGCATATACATACTTGCTTGCTGTGCACACGCTATCAGCAACAACTATGCCAGTTCCTGATGCATACTTGCAATCAAGGGAGCTTTACTCACATTTATTGACTCTGTTCTGCAATATCAATTCTTCAAAGTCAGTCTACTCCATGGATTTCTATCCCACTGATAAATTTAGACTGATTAAGGATCTGTCTGTTTTGACTTGTGAATCACTGAAAGGCATGGTTTCTGACTTTATTAATTTTTAAGTAGGAGTATTACACAGCCTTAAATTCAGTCATGATGTGAAAGCATCTCTTATTGCCCAAAGATCCACATAGCACAGTCGATTGTACCCATTCAGCTTCTTTCAGCTTCATGACTATTAAATGGGATGTTCTTTTATGAATATTTGTAGCATTAATGCATTCTGTGCATAGGATGGTGTACCTTTTGCTTTATCACACATCTGCTATAATCCAATTTTTTTTAACGTCCATTAAGGTTTGGAGGGAACAACAAGCACGTCTCTCCTTTGTGGGTAAAGGACTTTACCTGAAAGGTGGCCTGCTTCTTCCTAGAAAAAAGTAGAGAGTCCTAGTGACTAACCCTTTTACGCACCCTTCTGCATTTTATTCCAGCCTTTTATTTTGCTCACTGACCTCTCCATGGATCTACTGCATTATCCATAGAGGACAGCACTTGACAGTAAGCATAGATGTAAGTTAAATAAATCTAGACCTGTGTCTAACAGGTAGACTTCATCCATTCTGTAATACATGTAATACGTGTCTTCCAGATCATAGGGACTATGCATTGTGAAACATCTCATTCAAACTTCATTTAACACTGATTTATTGATAAACCTCTTAGTGGGTTTCATGCTCCTGGGCTTTTCCATGTGGTGCCCAACCAGTATTGCAATCATACTGGACCAGACAGCTCTAGCTAAAAGAAGTATTTCATTCAGGAATAGCACAACATTCATTATTATTAGCATTAAAGCCTTCTTTTAACTAGTCCAAAGCTGTTTCCCCCAGGCAAATGAAGATAATGTGAGGTTTCTTCACAGTCTTTGTCAAATGTTACACCAGTGGTAATAAATGCTTGCATGTCATCTCAGACATGTCAGACAATTTTACCTTGCATTCTGAACTCTTAAAACTCAGTTATTTCCCTGGAGTCATCTGGGCCCACCTTTTGGCCACAAAGTGTACAAATCCTCTCAGGATATTAGACAGTACCCACTTCTTTGCCCGGCAATATACAAGCAATTTTCCCTTTTGGATCCTTCATTATCACTGTACCTGCTGCATCCATATAAGAAAATCGGTATATACTGCCTATTCATTCTTCTTGCCAAAAAGAAATGCCATTATAATCCTTCAGGAATTCCTGCCAAATTCTCCAGTCATTCTTTATGCAACACAGGAGCATAACAATAGGCACTTCTGATGCCTACAGCTCTGGGGAGCTGTTAATGACATTGCAAAGGTCATTCCTAACCCTACTACCTGCAAACAGATTTGAGTATTCCCAGCACTGGCATCATTTCTTCTAACTTATGTTTTGTCTTGCTAGTATGCATTTAATCTTGTCTATTAATGGTTTAAGGTCATTCTGTAATCATTTGAACTTCTGAGTCCTCTGTGATCTCCAGCCCAAGGGTGGACTTTTTACCTAATCCACAGCCAAAGGCACTTCTGATTCCCTGCTTATCTGCTTTATGGCTCCAGTGTTTGTTTGCATTTTCCCCTTCTACTCCCCAGTAATTAAAACAACACCTTCCCAAATCCAGTGGTTCATGCCACTGAGCAGCCCAATGGCATTACCTTAATGAAAACATATTAGTCCTCCAGCCACATGTCCAACATGTGCCAGTCCACAGTAAGATCAGAAGCAGTCTAAAGGCCAACTGAATGACTGGCTGTGCAGGCCATGGGTCTTGAGTCAACCTTATCTAACTGACAGCATCATCTGGAGAAAAGTATTGTACTCTCAAAGCTTCCTTGTCTATGATATGACTAATTGACCTCACTTTTGGGTATGGCAGATAGTGTATCAGTCAATACTACTGGGACATAGTTTTAACACCTGCCATACTGGTAAAATTTTAAAAGTTGTGAAAGAGGGGTGCTTGTAATGGACCTACTACAATCCTTCTCCACAATTTTTTTGTCAAACAGTGCCATAGGTATGTTTATTTTCTCCTGACTGACTTTGTTTTCTACATGAATGATCAGAAGCTGTCACATATGGTTGCAGTACAGATTCCCATCTTAAACCCCTCTGCAAACATTTTTGCTGTTGCTCTACCATTACACTACATCAGGTATTGCTGGAGCATGACCCATCTCACCGTGGTGCAATATCGTTGTGTTCCCATTCCTACAAAGTGCTTCCCATTTCTTCCCCCAAAAAAGCCCCTACCCTAGCCAAACGGTGCTGTCTAAGCTGCAAATCTTTTTTATTATTTTTTTGAAGCATCTCACCACCAGGATCTGGGCCTCAACAGAAGCAGCAATTGTGCAAAAATCTACACCTTATTTAGAAAAAACTGGATGCACTTGTGATGCCCCTGCAATAGCCCAATAAGCAAGGAGCCTCAATCCTCACCACTGGTAACAGCTAGAGGATGTACACACTGGGAGGATGGCAAGTACACACACAGTAAAGTGCAATTTCCCTTAAGAGCACACAGAGATCACAGTCAGTCTAGGGCTGGTTTCTCCCTCTTTCTCCAGATACCCAATATGACTCCCCACTGGCACAGCTATAGAGCTGAGATCTCAGCTGAGTGTCCAAGCTAAGACCTCCAGCACCCTCTATGTCTAACCAGTGTTTTGTGTCCCTGCCTGTGTAGCTGATGCACACACACACACACACACACACACACACACACACACACACACACACACACACACACACACACACACACACACACACACACACACACACACACACACACACACACACACACACACACACACACACACACACACACACACGCACACACATACACAATCACACACACTTTGAGATTTGATTTATATACAGACATCTGGGGAAGGCTGGCACAGGTTTACTGTCTATGCACCTTCTGCCCAGCCTATAAGGTAGTTCCAGCCACTGCTAAGCTACCTAAGGCCCTTAACAAACGGTGTCCAATTCTACTGTGTAATGTTACTATTAATCCAAATGGTAGTCTTACCAAGCAAGGCTATTTAGGAGTGGCCTGTACAGTGTCACTAAATAAATATGCAAGTAGTGTAAGAGCTTAAATATGTCTCACAAATATCAGCCACAAAGACAGATTTAAATATATTTAATAATAAATAATAAAAGAACAAGACAATACTCAGTACACAAATATAGTTACTTCAGAGTTACAAATCACTGGAAGTATTTAAAACAACATTGCAGAACAGTCTCAAATAAATAAATAAATAATCTAAACTAATCTTTATTATATTCCTAACTATATCTAAAAGAGTTACTATGCCCTAAAATACTTACTTACAGAGCAAGGCAAGTGATATTTCCAGGTCAAAGACAAAATACAAAATGCCCAGTCTCTCTATGAGAGAGTTCTTAAATTAATGTCAAATATTACTGCTGGGATAGCTTGGGTGACATCACTTTTTGACACCTGACTTAAGTTCCCAAGCTAAACCCCCCATTGTAGCATTTGACATCTCCTTGTGAACAATACATAGCCTTCAGATGTTTGCAGTTGCTAGAAGACATAAAACAGCAAAACACTTACAAAACAATGCAGAAGACACCCTAGTTCTAGACAACCTGTCTCCTTGCTGCATTGGAACTAACTTTTATACCACAATCGTAAAACAATTTAATTTCAACTTATTTTCTTGAAGTTTTGCAAGTTAACTCTGTATGTTCCAGTTTCTACTGTTAAAACATATACATGTGCACAGGTATATATAGTTTATATACATTTCTATTCTTTTCCAGTGGGCTACACTGTGGACACATCCATGAAGATCAGTACTGTACAAACCCTGTTTAACACACACTTCTGTACCAGTAGTTTAATATACATATATTTATACAGTAGTTATAATACATTTGGTAGCATAAGCAATTTTTTTCATGGTGGTGTCCACAAATGACATATAACTATTTACAAAATTCCAGATAACTGGGCTGGAAGTGTTTCCTTTTGTTACATGTCTATATAAATCATACTAATATTCTCAAATGACATACAATTATTTACAAAATTCCAGCTAGCTGGGCTGGCAGTATTTCCCTTGTGTCACAGCACTCAATACCCATCAAGCTGCCAAGAATGTTCTAGACTCTTCTGCAACCACAGGCATGCTACCTCAGTTAGTCATTATTGCTAGTCACATGTCCTCATGCTGCTTATACCATTTGAGAGCCTGATAATCCTCCTTTACTCTTCTAAACTTCTGGTGATGTAATAAACATGCCTGTACATCCTTCAGACACTGGGTATCCCTAATAATACAGAAATTAGGTAACATTAGAACCACCTACTTATGTATTTTTAATTGTCACAGCCATCTAATAATTGTAACCTGTGACCCAATTATCCCAGGTCCTAGCTTTGTACCTAGATGCTTTTAATTACCTTAAAGCTGACAAGGCTGACATGAAATAATTTGCATGCAGTTGATAGTGCTCTATGGTTGTTTTGAACCCTACCTGAGATGAGAAGGTCAAAGACCTCCACGTACTTCCCTATTCAAATCCTTTCTTTTACCTGCTGGATGATTTGCACCCCTACCCTTTTCCCCTTCATACTTGCCATATCGTGAGGTGATGATGTCTCCACTATGCCAGTTGTCTGCCCCATCCTCTGCTTGAAAAGGATTAATAATTCACAAAACTCTACCTGATGTCCTAGGTTCCCCCATGTGAGAACACTCCAAGGCCTTGCCATTGGATCCCCATGACCAAAGCCATTGCCCATCTCCCATCACTCACCTTCAGTTGGGCCTAGAGCCAGTCCTTAATTCTTTCATCCAAGAAATCTACAAAAAAATCCAAATATTCTTCCAAACCAGCAGCTTAATGGTGTGGAAATGGACACCATTCTCTCAGGCATGATAGGGCTGGTTCAGTGCTATGTTCTCAAACATTGTCTCCTCTTCTCTGTAGCTTATTCTTTGCTGTGGGGCCCTTCATTAATGATCACATTCTGCATCAGTTTAATTCCATCTCTTCCTCTTTTTGCTTTGGGTGTCGCGTTCCTTGGAAGAAGAATTCTGTTGCAGTTAACCCAGGAAACCCTGTTGTGTGCCCAATGAACATCTCCATGGCCACAATCAATGAGGAATCTGCATTGATACTATGTAAAAATGTTGAGGGACTAGTATCATGTATGTACATTTTGGGAGAATTATCCTCTGAGGGGTGGGGTGGGGATGTCTGACCCCCTCCCCCTGAAGGTGGAAAAAAGCCTTGTGTGGAGCACCTGAGTTCTGTGCTGTCACCTAACTCCACATATACACACAAATACACAGACACACATACACATATTTTATAAACATGCACACACAGTTATTATACACTTAAACACACACACACACACCATACACACGCATGCGCACGTGCACACACACACACACACACACACACACACACACACACACACACACACACACACACACACACACACACCTATTTCTAAATACCTTTTATTAATTTTGCTTTAGACTACAAACCCAACTGAGACTGCTGGAAGCTCACTGGTGCAACTAGCAAGCACTAAGCCCATGTTCTAACATAGTAATTGCACCTAATAACTGCACTGATAGAATTTTCATTTGTAGCAAGCTTAATCTAACAATTAGCAGAGGAAATAAATCAAAAAAAGAAACAGATTTTATTATCCTGAAGGCTGTAAACCATTTTTAAACACCTTTGTTAAATGATCACTTAAGACACAGGCACATATACATTAATAGAAAACAAACCATATTAATATTTTTTTCAGTTAACCTACATTATATATTGTGCATATGTTTTCTTTCTTTATAATCATTCCTTCTCCTAACCATTAGTCTGCATGTATTGTTGCTCCAAATTCCATTTATGTCTATGTAATTTGCTCCTTCCCATTCTTACGGACCTGTCACAGCTTTGAAGAACCCTGACCCAAGAAACTGACTTTTATGCATAAATATTAGTCCAGTGACTTTCAAAGACTTCCACGAACGCAAATGCAAATACTATAATTTTGAGAGGTGCTAAGTATAACCTGTTGCTCGTTGCATAAAACCATGGTATTCATACAGATGTCTCCCCTTACAGCACCAGCCACTACTGTGTTGAGTAAGCCCAAAACCTAGTCCCACACATCCTCATTGATGCCTGCATTGCACAATCCCTCTCCCCTTTTTATACAGACTAGCACTCAGAAAAATGTTCAGCACCATATTTTTTTTAATACAGTTGAAATATTCACTTAGATATCTTTGCTATCAGTCTCATTAAGGACAATATTTACTAATATCTCTTTATGCTTAACATCAACATTATTTTACTAGGTTCTGCTACTGATATGCCATGTTGGTCAATATCCTCCAAAGCCTTGCCATCACGGATCCAAGCCTCAGTCCAAAGGAGCCTCAACCACCAACATATGCTGACTGTGAGCAAAACAAGCCAACTTCACCAACTTCACCAGTTTCACTGAAAACAGGCTTACCTCAGGTAAACATATTGCATTTCTATCACTTGGTTGGCCTGCGTTGTTCTGGCCACTGAAACCTGATTGATTGTTTGAGCCTTCCCAGGAACCCACCCCTTCCCTAGTCCTCTTTCCACTTAGTTCGATTTGACAATCAATCTCTGAGGGGACAGAAAATCCAGGAAAAAATAGTGTGTTCCAGAACTTCCCTTTAAAGTTAGATACAAATCTGGGACATATAACGGCTGACCAAAAATGCAAACAGATTGCTATTTTGAAGTATAGCTTATCTCACAGGTAGCATTTGTCTGAAGAATTTCAGAACAGAAGGTTGGTGAATGAGCCTTTTTTACCTATGGAAATCATATAATATATAAGGAAAGAAGACTTGCATTACTGATGCCGTGTTGTAGTTCTGCTCTTCACTATTACTGGTGCTTCACTCGGTAACACCAACATCCCTAGTTGTGGTATGGTGTGATTTACACCTGCAGCACTAGCTGTGCTTTTATTTCACCGTACATTAATCATGGTACAGAATTAGTTAAACACATTAAATATCAGAAAAATGCTTCAACTGAATAAGGTATGAAAAAAGCTACTTTTCTTTCCCAGCTGGATAAGATTTTATCTGTGCTACAACATCCTTGTAAAAAACATTAAGCTGCCGAGAAATAGGGGTACAGTGAAAATAAGTATAAAGAAGTACTGCTCATCTAAATCCATTAAATATTAGACTGCAAGGTAACATGCTGCTGGGTTGTTTGCTTGGCATTAAAAGACAGCTTGGAACTGTTACCCTATGTGCCCATCTTTGCATCTCCAGCCTAAGACTTCTATAGCCCAGAGGAATACATTGCCTTGAAAAAGTTGTAACAGTCAAAACTAATATAAAGATATATATGAAAAGGAAGACTAGGATGTCATGTCACCAGGCATCCTACTGCAAATGTGCTAGAGCATTCAAATTATGGCAGTCATGGTGGGATGGTAGCTAATTCCTAAATATAAACCTTGTTTTATGCAGAAGACAGACCAATATGAGATATAATAAAATATACTCATATGTGGGAGTTAAGATGAGCTTTCAGGAAATATGGACAAAGGAAGACTAGAACAGCAGAATATAAGGACAATGAGGGCTGGGACAGTGACATCAATGGGTTACCAAATGGTGAGGTTTAGGCAATGCTGCAATTATACCTGCTTATAGTAGGGAAGGAAGCACATAACACCATTGACTGTAGTGCTCCAGATGTAGGAGTGTCATATTAAGAGCATAATCACACGTATCATCTGTTCAAGAAATGCCAGGTTGTGTAATTGAAAGCACTAAAGGCTGAGATGTAAAATATGACTGTTAAATGAAGCAGACTGTCTCATATCAGCAGAATCCAAGCAGTGTGTCATGTAAATTTACTGAAAGTTAGATGAGAATCCATTTAACTAGCCCAGCAGTTACAAATACAAGCACTGCTAAAATGAGCAAAGCAATTGACTTTTTGTAATATTTGTTTATTATTATTTGTATTTATGTTTTTTGTTGATCAAGTTAGTCTTGCTAGTCCTCTGGCCTCTTTCGCAGGGAAGACTTAAGATGGTACTCATGATGGACACAGAAAATGTTGCTACTCAACCATGACAATTCTCCTACTCATTTTGGTACGTGCCGTGGGATCTTTTACATCAGTCTGAACTACCACAAGTTCAGGAAGATAGACCTTGGTTTAATATCTCATCTGAAGGGTAGTACACTCAGAAATGTAGCTCCCCATATGCTGCAGTGCAGTAGCAGCAATGGAAAACAAATCCAACCACCTGGTGTGATAAAGGAACTAACTGTATTTAGATTTTCTACTGAATCTGCTGTCTGTTAAACCAAAAGGTGGGAACAAATTTAACATCTTTAATCAGGAAATGATTAGGTAATCTCCATACTGTCAGTACTCATCTATTTGTACTTATGTGATATGATTATAGGGAATAAACTGATTAACACTTCTACTGTCCTGAGGATGATTCTTTATGAGTAGAGTTTTAAAAGTACCAAGTAATTTTTACTGTCATACATATAAGTACAACTGTCTTTGTCAATACAACTGCCATGCTAGTATATGCCAAGATACACAATCAAGACAAAGAAGATCGATTTAATATAAAAATCAAATAGTAGTAAAACAGAATACTAAAGTTCAACTACTGTAAGCCAGGATGTTTCCTGGCTTGTCATCTTAGACATATGACACAATGCATTAATAACCATTATCCATTCCATATTTAACTAAATGTAACACCTGTATATTTTACCCTAAGACCTAAGGCAGATTCACTGTTGCCATTCCCTTGACTGCCAGACGTATTACAGTTATTTGTGATCTAGGGGCCCGTCCTCTTATCCTATAAAGCTCCTCACTTCCTGTGCATTTTATAAAAGAAGGGGATTTAACAATTTCACTGAAGTTACTTTCACTAAATGCTACTTTGGCAAACTCAATATAGCCAAATCAATGTCTCAATGTAGACTGCTTCTACAGGCAGGAAACTGTTTTCATGTTTGAAAACTGGTGGAAAATTAGTTTCTTGAGAGTGTGTGTGTGTGTGTGCGTGTGTGTGTGTGTGTGTGTGTGTGTGTGTGTGTGTGTGTGTGTGTGTGTGTGTGTATGTGTGTGAGTGTGTGTGTGTGTGTGAGCATGAATGCATTTGTATGTTTGTGATGTGTGCATGTTTATGCTTCTTTCTGCATGCCCCTTTTCCCAAGATGGAGTGAACTCATTGAAAAGAACTTCAGAGCCTACTGACTCCATACAGGTTTGTGAAGCATTCATTTATTTCTTTTAGAAAATGCCATTTCATTCAGTTCTATTCAGCAACATAGCATACTCCAAAGTGGTTTCAAGGAATTCTGCCTAGAAGATGTTCTACTGGCCAAATAGTACCCAAGTTCCATCACATGTGCAATATGTTAAAAAAAGCTTTAATAATTCAGTCTTAATGACTATTGATCAAAACCACTTGAGAATAATACTGCTTGGTTCATTTAGTATGCCCTGATTGTATCACTGCATCTCACTGGCACAACATGAAAGCTATTATATTATTTATTCATTTTTGTAACAGCTTAGGTATTAAGCCTTTAAATAGCCCAATGGTGTATGGTGTTTCATGGATCATCTTTATGGGCACCTTGGGCTTGTCTATTTAAGCCTGAGAGGGCAGGAAATGCACCAATCCCACAAGGGGTAAAAATATTTTAAGCAGTTTTTAATATTTCTCACTATTTTGATTTCAATGGCTGCTGTCTGGTACATTGTAATGCCACACTATTGCCATTTATAATGGAAACCTAACCAACAGAGAACTGGTTTGCTTCTATCCCCATCAGTTTCTTTAATTCTGTCCTTTCCTTTCCTTTCACTCATCCCCACATTCCATCCTACCTTTCCTTTCTGTTCTTGCTTCCTTAATGTCAAATTCTAAAACTCAGATTTCTTCCTCAAATCAGACTACTAGAATAACATTAATGTTATGATATCCAGGGACTAGGCTCAACACAATGCCAGGTTGATACCTCCATCTCTGAGAATTAAATTAATAATTTACACATTATCTTTCTATCTATCTATCTATATATATATCTATATATCTATCTTCCTTCTTTACACTACAATTAAATTAACATGTTTCCTTTACAATAGGAAACTATCTTTCTTTCTATTTTATGCAGGAATTGCAAAGTAAACCTGTTAGTGTAATAGCATATATGACAGTTAAATGCAGCAAATATTTTGTAGGTTGATAACATAATTGACCATGATCTTGAACCATCATGTAACACTTTTGTTGCAATGGTTTCATTGAATTGTATTGTCTTCAGTCACATGGCAATAGGAAACAGATCACAGTGCCTGACTCTCCACTGTGGTTCTTAGCTGGGGTACTTTCTGAGGTGTCTGCATATCTTGCCTGTGCTCATGTGGAATTTTGCAGAATTGCCAGTACATCTAGGTGCTGTGCATATGAGTGGTTATGTCTGTGTATGCATGTGAGTGTTGCGACAAACTGCATGTTAAAAAGTTAAGGAATATTTTCCCTATAAAAATGCTATTTTATTATAAAATACCACTTTGCTCTGAAAGTACAGTTTAACGTTGAGCTGCTATATGCACTCTAATCATTGTGGTCAGGCATGCAGCAATGGGGAACATGCAGCAGAAAACACTGATAATCAACATCTACAAAAGAGGTAGTTAATATAGGTTCATAGGTTCATAGGTTCATACTAGGCTATTTGCCCTAGGGCATTTATAAGCCTAGCCAGAGTGTGTTTGGCTTTCGCCACCCATTTTAAATTAATTTTGCTATGCCCTTTTTCGAGGTTAGTATACTGTGCCTCTGTCTAACAGTGACACAGAAGTGATACCGGGGGTAAACCTACGATCTCCCATCCACTCTTCAAGATTCCTCTTGAAGAGAGTCAATGAGGGACTCTGCCTAACCTGGACTGGGATTTTATTCCAGAGTGAAGGGAGCCTCTGGGTTATGAATATGTCCCTCCAGCATGTCCTATTTATTTCAGTGCTGAGGTTCAAGTCTCTCGAGCCCGTAGCTCGATGGGATTTGGATTTTCTGAGGTGCAGCATGTCCATTAATTCCAGGTTGGACATGGCTTTATACGTCAGGCACAGATTGCCTCTGAGCAGGCGGTATGCCACTGAGTAGAGCATAGTACAACATGGCAGAGATGTATACCTTTCATTTTAGTGGAAGTATTATTTCCAAGATAAAGGACTCTTGTGTTCAAAACCCAGAAAGTTGCCTACAAGAGAAGTCACTCTCTCTTCGATGGGTAGTACTATGACCAAGAGTAGATATTCCTGGAAGATATCAGAGATATCAGATGCAAAATTTGCTTGAAGGAGATATGGAGAACATAAAGACACATTTCAGTCTTTTTGAGGATTACCATAAGTTTCTCCTGGGTTGCATGGAACTTTGGTTTAGGAGATTTTCCTACAGCAAAACTGCATTTGATTTTGTTTTGCCTTTATGAGTGCTCTGAAACTGAAGTTCTGTCTCCAGTGTGTGTGAGTGTGTGTGTGTGTGTGTGTGTGTGTGTGTGTGTGTGTGTGTGTGTGTGTGTGTGTGTGTGTGTTTCTGTGTGTGTGTGTGTGTGTGTGTGTGTGTGTGTGTGTGTGTGTGTGTGTGTGTGTGTGTGTGTGTGTGTGTGTGTGTGTGTGTGTGTGTGTGTGTGTGTGTATGTGTGTGCGCGCATCTATCTAGCTATCTGTCTATATATCTATATCTGCTATGAATAGTCGATTCATGGAAATGACTATTTTTATACACTTATGATGACAAAAACACACTGACATTGTTTAATGCACACTTTGAGGCTAATTCTCAGAACATTGCAAAGAAAACAAAAGTATTTTTGTAGGGTGGTAAACCCCACTGCTCCCTGTACACTCCCTGCTAATTATGTATACTAACTCTGAGATCACGCACTCTCCAGGGAATTGGTATATCTCCCTACCCTGGGGACTGTCAATCTTGCACAGCTGTCGACCATTTACAAATGTCAGCTAATGTGGGTCAACAATACACTGGCTAAACATCCAAATTTTGACTTAACACTAGCACACCCGTTTTTTTTTTTATATATATCCATGCACGCATACATACACTACATTGGTGGAGAATGCAGGCAGAATGTGTTCATTATATCAGATTGTAATACACACTTTTTGTTAAAGGTTTGCAGCATTCTACTGCATCCTCATCAGTTACTTAATTTCCCCAACTAGGGAGAAAGAAGGGCTGCAGTTTGTGCAAGGAAAATATCATATTTGGTTCTTCAAAATGGAGAAGATTATGGAAGTTGCACTGCAGAAAAGCATGAAGATGATTCATTTCAGAATGATCTTACCAGAAAGAGGCAAGATAACTTATGGACAATTAGTTAGTCCCCAAAAATAGATGAATTCTAAACCGGTCATGTAAAATGAAAGATGATAGCTAATGAAGCTTTATTTAGAAGTGAATAAACTAACCCCGGGATTCATGAAGCTCGGCGCAAGGCCGGTGTAAGGCTTGTACCAGCGGTGCAGTGAATAGCAGTGCCATATGCATAGTAATGCATGCGCGTCGCAACCACAGACACGTGCGTAGGGCACGTGAGCGAGCCCAAGTAGGATGCGTCCGGAGGCGTGGCCAAGCCTGCAGGCGATGAGCAACCTAAAGTGCTGACTTCCACAGGCCGCCCGTAATAGTAACCGCACCAGCCAGGGCCTGTGGAGAATGAAACGTACGCAGACTATGCAACATAGTACCCGTCCCAACAAAACGGAGAACCAAACATCAACCCACGAAGCCCTAAGTGTACCTGTCCAAGGAACAAAGGATACGCATAATACCGTGTCCGTCCCGCAATGCACTGTCAGTGGGCATACCCAGTGAAGGTGTACCACAGCATGTCAGCGCGCCGCACCGACATAGAAGTAGCGACATGGGCATGGTCACCAGCAGTAGTGAGAGTACACAGCCGGGTAGCCGTGTCAATATAACAACAAGAAGGAAACAAGATACCCTAAACACAGGCAAACATGTGCATAGCAACATGTACCACACCCAGCAACGTGCTCGTCGCATACACATAGGACGGCGTATGTCTAAGCGTAATATCCAGAAGCAGAACCCATGCATGCAAATGTAATACACAATAGCCCCATCATAGCATGTATCCCGCACCCATGTACGACCGTGCACCCAACCCAGCTAGCAGCCTTGCGCAGCTACACACCTACACATAATGGGCATACCTGAAATGTGGTAAGAAGTATTGTCTTAGGCAGTGCCACACGGGCAAATATGTACACCACATGTTAACAACCCACCTCAGGTACAGATATCCAAATGGCTGCATGTGAACGTGTCGGCAGAATGTTTACATCCCGCATGTGGTATGGACCTGTCGAAACCCCATAGGCGTGCACACGCCACGGTGCACATAACTGTACACATCTGGACAAGGCGGTATGTTCAACCACCGTACCGATGATTAGCTATGCAGACATGTCAAACACAACACATATAGCGGAACATCTGCCTACCAAACAGGACGCCCTAACAGGGTGCCACAGGCACAGAAGGGGAAGGTGGGACATCACATGTTGAGAGTAGCATTGCCGGATGGCCAAACACCCACGGCCAACGCAAAGGACGGAATAACATGCATATGCCCGGATGGATGGGTATGTCATAGCATGGGAATAGGCCAAGCCATCCACCAAAATAGCCATGTGTACCACATACAAACAGCCAGTAACATGCAGTAGTAATGCATGAAGGCATACACGACTGTGGGAATAGCACAGGACATATGGCACGTGCCAAGTGTAGATGCATGACACAAAAGTCCAGGATGGGGCCCCCTGCAAAGAGGAACATGTGCCAACCCCACCTCCCACAGATGTACCGGCAGTGAAAACACATGCCAAACACACACCAACACTACCGACCATCCCACGACAGCAACGGAGGATGGTCAAAGACCACCATGACGCGCGCACAAACAGGGACACGTGTAACCATTGCCTTAACACCCCCCCGTAGGCCAAAGAATAATAGAATGGACATATGCATGTAATGCTGTGAAGGATGTGCGGTAGTCCTCAGTATCACAGAGGTAGGTACACAGATACACTGTAATCAACCGTGACGTATGTGCACTGTAGACAGCATACCTGCAGGTAATACAGAGTTCAATCACGTGCCACAGAAATATACACATGAGAAAGAGGATAGGGGATAGACAAGTGTGAATGGGACAAACTATGAACATAGGTTCATAGGTCCATAGGTACAGGGTAGGCTCTCTACCCAAGGGCAGCCATAACCCTAGGCCATAGTTAGGATTCCTTTGCCAACCCTCCGGTCCGGAGATAAAATGCCTATTATATTGCTGCACCTCTGTCAAGCAGTGACAATGATGTAATCCCTGGGGTATATCTGCAATCCCCCATCCAACGGACAAGATCCCCCTCGAACAAGGCTAGCAAGGTTCACTGCCTCACATGTACTGTGATGTAGATCCACAGCATAGTGAGTGTCTGGGTGATGTATGTGTCACTCCAACACATCCTATTAATGACCGTGTCAAGGTTCACGTCACCTGCCCTTGTGGTTCCGAGGGATGTAGATCCAGTAGGTGAAGCATAGTCATCAAATATGGGTCGACATGGCCTCGTATGTCAGGCACAGGTCAACACCGAACAAGAGGTATGTGACTGAATGGAGCAGGATTCCTTACAGTGGGGCAGCATAACACAAATCCCTGACACCCTGCATCTGTCTGACGATTAACCTATGGGGTCTTCCCAGCTGCTGTAGGTGTCGGGTCAGATACCCTCCGAATGGGGCAATGTACTCAATCATAGGTGTAACACGTAATGAGTACAAGGAGACGATGACCTACCCTGATCTAGATGTGAATCCCTGCATGATCAGGTGGGCAATGTAGAAGTTCTACCGAACCACGATAGCAACGTGTGTGTCGAACGAATGGTGACCGACAACCTGGGTCCCCAGATCCCTGGTAATTCCCCCCATGCTCAGTGGACTGCCACCCATATGCCGGACAGGGGTGACCTCATTCTTCCCGACGGGTATGAATATGCATTACCTGGCATTTAGCTGTAGGCCATGTCCCTGACAGCAGATATCCATATCTGTGAGGCCCCTTTGAAGGATATCTATGTCAGATGTCCGTCCCACTATGGCACCTGGTTCGCAGTCATCTACAAACAATGTCAGCAATAACACCCCTGTGTGTGCTTGTACTGTGGAAATGTAGATGTAGAAAAAGAGTGGACCCAGGGCAGAGCCCCGTGGGACACCGCCTGTGACAGGCAGTAAGTCCGACATGCTGCCAGCAACTATGACCGCGTGGGTCGTGTCACCTAGCCAGTTTGCAACCCATCCTGCGATGTACGTGTTCACATCCAAGCCGATGGGTTTCTCAATGATACCCGAGGGGGGTATTGTGTTGAAGGCCTTTGCCAGGTCGAGGTAGGCTGTATGGACTGCATGACCCCCATCAATGGCCTCGGTGACTGTCCCTAAAACATCAACCAGGATTTAAACGCATGAACCGCCCCTGACCAAGCCAAACTGGGTTGGATGCAAAGTATGCAGGTCCCCTATGTCGTCATCTATGGGCCGCAGTATGATCCCTCCCCATGTCTTTGCAGATAAGTCTTCTCATGGTAATGGGACAGTAATAACCAGGGTCAGTGGAGGCACTGGCCCTGTGAAGTGGGACTACAGTCGCCGTGCGCCACAACTTGGGTACGTTACCCGAGGTGAGGCTAAGAATAAACAGCTGTCCTAACTGTGGGTCTAATTCCTCAATGAGATCGCGGAGTACACAGTTGGGACACCAGCTGGTCCCATGGATGCTGTGTTCACTACCCTGGAGAGAGCATGTCCCACCCGTGCATTACAGAACATTTGGGGACCACAAACCGCTGGTACAGACGTCTCTCCATGTGGGGGGGGGGGTGGAGATGTCTTCACCGAACCTGTCAGCCCGTATGTTGGCAATGTGTGTATGTTCAGTTAACTCCACATCATTGTGAACCCAGTCAGAGCATATGTGTGAGTTACCTCCCAGGTGTCCAGCATAGCAAATGAAGGCTGTATGATTGTCTGCCGAGTCCTTGGAGATATATCTGTGGAACCTGCCCCGGACTATGTCATGACAGCCTGTAGCTCTTCACATATAATAAGCAAGGGTGTCATACCTCACAAGGTGTCTGCTCTGCCTTGTAGTAGCCACCTCCTCTCGTTGTACAGCTTGTGTATGGCTGGGGTACACCACACTGGATGCTTGGCATTGGTACAATGAACCACAGTTGGGTAAGGGAATGCCTGATCCATGCAGTCCTGTAGGTACCGGTAGAAGGCATATGTAAGTGATGCAGTGGCTTGAGTAATGTTGACCACTGGCTCAGGGTCCTCAAAGGAGACCACAGTAGTGTTCAGAATTGTGAATTCGGCCTTTGAGAAAGCCATGTGTATGGTAACCGGCAACACCCACAGCAACGTATGTCAATAGCAGAAGCCATTGTCCAAATAACATAGATTAACGTCGGTATTACAATATGTATTATTATACATGTATTGACACGTATCTGCTAATTACAACTGCAAATGGCCGGTAAGACCGGGCCAAAGTGCTTGTGATTTACCTGGTATGGTGGTGTCATTCCGAAAATAAAGTGGCGATACTTCCCCACTGGGACCTCTGGGGATTAATTAAAGCGGTTGTTAACCTGCAGCATTGGATGTACACCATTTGGTTCCAGTTTTGGAAAACCTGGTTTCTGTAGCACTACACACTATGGGTAGTCAAGCAGACATCCGCGATTGGTGAACATACAGCAGCAGTCAAAACCACTGGCCACATGGACACAGTCCGACAAGCTCTACACTTTACATATGCACATTGGTGTCCATTGTAGGACCCAAAAATTGTCCCGTACGGAATACCTGCCAGCCTTCATCGTCCAACCAGGAGAAGCGACAGTTGTGACCACGGCACAGCTAGACATATGCACCACCAGCGTGTTCAATGTTGATGACAACTGTCCATGAAATGCAGCACATATGCACAGAAATCCCCAGAATTCCGAGTCCATAGAAGTGCGTCCACATCCCAGTCCCGCACACATGAAGGATGTGTAATGGGTACTGTCGAGTGTTGCAGCCAAGGGATCCTGGGTATGTAGAAACAGGGCTCGGTGTTGTTTGGCAGATAATCCGTTGTCCCGCCCCGTGGGAGGGATGTGGGTGTAGCACCTGCCTTACTCCCCACTAATAATGCAAAGCATCCACCGGAGAATGCTAAATGCAGGTGTGAAATGTGTACAGCCCTATACCAGTGTCCAGTAGGCAATTCCCATGGATGGACAAGTGTACGACTAAGATGGCACCCATAACTGCAAACCCGGTGGAATTACACAGCCGCAGTAAGGCATAACACGGGAAATACACATAGGGACTACAGTTGACATACCCCATACAAATTTGGACTGCCGTGCGAACACCGGCGTACACAGCACTCAATCTGCCAGCAACAAAATGGGGAGCACTCGCTACCATACTGCGGAACAGATGGGCGACCTGTGGAACACATACTAATGGCACACCAACAACGTCAACTAGGATATGTAAACTATGGAGTTCCCACCTATAAAGAAAACATGCTTCAATGAATACATAGGGTATCAACATGTTCTGGTGGTGTTATGTTGAAAATACAGTGACGGATATTTCCTATTGGGACGTCTGAGGTTTATTTAAAGCAGTTGCTAACCTGCATCTTTGGATGTACACCATTTGTTCACAGTTCTAAAACACCTGGTTTACGTATGCACCACGTAGAATGGGTAGTCAAACAGACAACCGCGATTGGGGAACATACAGCAGCAGTCAAAACCACTGGCCAGTTGGACACAGTCCAGCAACATCTAACTTTACATATGCACATTGGTGTCCATTGTAGGACCCAAAATTTTATCCTAACAGAATTCCATCCAGCCGAAACCGTCCACCAGATGATGCGATATCCGTGACTACGGCACAGTTAGACATATGCACCACCAGCGTGTTTAAGGTTGATGACAGGTGTCCATGAAATGCAGGACATATGAACAGAAATCCCCAGATCGACGTGTCCATACATGTGCGTCCACATCCCAGTCCCGCACACATGAAGGATGTGTAATGGGTACTGTTGAGGGCTGCAGCCATGGGATCTTGGGTATGCAGAAATGGGGCTCGATGTTGTTTGGCAGATAATCCCTTGTCCCGCCCCGTGGGAGGGATGTGGGTGTAGCACATGACCTACTCCCCACTAATAATGCAAAGCATCCACCGGATAATGCTAAATGCAGGTGTGGAATGTGTACAGGCCATAACAGTGTCCAGTAGGCAATCCCCATGGATGGACAAGCCTACGACCAGGATGGCACCCATACCTGCAAGCCCGGTGGAATTACACAGCTGCAGTAAGGCATAACACAGGAAATGCAGATGGCAACTACAGTAGACACTCCTCATAGAAATCCAGACCGCCGTGCGAATACCGGCGTACACAGCACTCAATCTGCCAGCAACAACATGGGGATTACTCGCTGCCATACTGCGGAACAAATGGGCGACCAGTGGAACACATACCAATGGCACACCAACAACGTCAACTAGGAAGGTCATAGGATTTTTAAACACTGGCGTTCCCGCTTATAAAGAACATCCTTCAATGAATTAATAGGGTCTACATGTTCTGGCTGTGTTATATTGACAATACAGTGGTGTATATGTCCTACTGGGCCTTCTGAGGATCACTTAAAGCAGTTGCCAACCTGCAGCATTACATTAACACCATTTGGGTTAATCGTAGTAAAACATGGTTTTCGTAGCACAACATAATATGGGTACTCAAACAGACATCCGTGATTGCTGAACATACAGCAGCAGTCAAACCCACTGGCCAGATGGACACAGTCCAATAAGTTCTACACTTTACATATGCACATTGGTGTCCATTGTAGGACCCAAAAATTTATCCGTACGCAATGTCAACCAGCTGCAATCGAGAGACCCAGATGAAGTGACAGCCGTGACTACACAGTTACATATATGCACCACCAGCGTGTTCAAGGTTGATGACAACTGTCCATGAAATGCAGGACATATGCACAGAAATCCCCAGATTGTTGAGTCCATAGATGTGCGTCCACATCCCATTCCCGCACACATGGAGGATGTGCAATGGGTACTGTCGAGGGTTGCAGCCATGGGATCGTGGGTATGCAGAAATGGGTGTCGGAGTTGATTGGCAGATGATCCGTTGTCCCGCCCCGTGTGAGGGATGTGGGTATGGCATATGCGTTACTCCGCACTAATAATGCAAATCATCCACCGGAGAATGCTAAATGCAGCTGTGAAATGTGTACAGCCCTATACAAGTGTCCATTAGGCAGTTCCCATGGATGGACAAACGTACGGCCAAGATGGCACCCATAACTGCAAACCTGGTGGAATCACACAGCTGTAGTAAGGCATAACACAGGGAATACAGATAGGGACTACAGTAGAGACTCCACATACAAAGTCAGACCGCCGTGCGAATACCGGCGTACACAGCACTCAATCTGCCAGCAAGAGAATGGGTAATCACTCGCTTCCATACAGCGGAACAAATGGGTGACCTGCGGAACACATACTAATGGCACACAAACAACGTCAACTAGGAAGGTTATAGGATGGTTAAGCTATGGCGTACCCACATATAAAGAACATCCTTCAATGAATTAATAGGATCTACATGTTTTGTTCGTGTTAATTTGACAATACAGAGGCGGGAATGTCCCAATGGGATATCTGCAGATTAGTTAAAGCAATTGTTAGCCTGCATCATTGGAATTACACCATTTGGGTTCAGTGGCGGAAATCCCGGTTTACGTAGCACTACATAATATGGGTACTCAAACAGACATCCGTGATTGCTGAACATACAGCAGCAGTCAAACCCACTGGACAGATGGACACAGTCCAATAAGTTCTACACTTTACATATGCACATTGGTGTCCATTGTAGGACCCAAAAATTTATCCGTACGCAATGTCAACCGGCTGCGATCGAGAGACACAGATGAAGTGACAGCCGTGACTACGGCACAGCTACATATATGCACCACCAGCGTGTTCAAGGTTGATGACAACTGTCCATGAAATGCAGGACATATGCACAGAAATCCCCAGATTGTCGAGTCCATAGATGTGCGTCCACATCCCATTCCCGCACACATGAAGGATGTGCAATGGGTACCGTCGAGGGTTGCAGACATGGGATCGTGGGTATGCAGAAATGGGGCTCGGTGTTGATTGGCAGATAATCCGTCGTACCGCCCCGTGGGAGGGATGTGGGTATAGCACATGCGTTACTCCCCACTAATAATGCAAATCATCCACCGGAGAATGCTAAATGCAGCTGTGAAATGTGTACAGCCCTATACCAGTGTCCAGTAGGCATTTCCCATGGACGGACAAACGTCACGACCAAGATGGTCACCCATAACTGCAAACCGGTGTAATTCCACAGCTGCAGTAAGGCATAACACAGAAAATACAGATAGGGACCACAGTACACACCCCCCATACAAAGCCAGACCGGCGTGCGAATACCGGCGTAGACAGCACTCAATCTGCCAGCAAGAAAATGGGGTTCACTCGCTTCCATACTGCGGAACAAATGGGCGATCTGCGGAACACATACTAATGGCACACCAACAACGTCAACTAGGAAGGTTATAGGATGGTCAGGCTATGGTGTACCCACATATAAAGAGCATCCTTCAATGAATTAATAGGATCCACATGTCATGGTGGTGTTATTTTGACTATACAGTGGCAGATATTTCGTATTGTGACTTCTGAGGATTATGTAAAGCAGTTGCTAACCTGCATCTTTGGATGTACACCATTCGGTTTCAGGTTTGAAAGACCTGGATGTCGTAGCACTACATAATATGTGTAGTCAAACACACACCCGTGATTGGGGAACATACAGCAGCAGTCAAATCCACTGGCCAGATGGACACAGTCCAATAGGTTCTACACTTTACATATGCACATTGGTGTCCATTGTAGGACCCAAAAATTTAGCCCTATGCAATATAAACGTGATGGAGGAAGCGACGCTGAAGGCGTAACAGCCATGACTACGGCACAGTTAGACATATGCACCACCAGCGTGTTTAAGGTTGATGACAGGTGTCCATGAAATGCAGAACATATGAGCAGAAATACCCATATGACCGTGTCCATAGATGTGCGTCCACACCTCAGTCCCGCACACATGAAGAATGTATAATGGGTACCGTCGAGGGCTGCAGCCATGGGATCGTGGGTATGCAGAAATGGGGCTCTGTGTTGTTTGGCAGATAATCCGTTGTCCCGCCCCGTGGGAGGGATGTGGGTATAGCACATGCCTTACCCCCCACCAATAATGCAAATCATCCACCGGAAAATGCTAAATGCAGCTGTGAAATGTGTACAGCCCTATACCAGTGTCCAGTAGGCATTTCCCATGGGCGGACAAACGTACGACCAAGATGGTCACCCATAACTGCAAACCCGGTGTAATTCCACAGCTGCAGTAAGGCATAACACAGAAAATACAGATAGGGACCACAGTACACCCCCCCCATACAAAGCCAGACCGGCGTGCGAATACCGGCGTAGACAGCACTCAATCTGCCAGCAAGAAAATGGGGTTCACTCGCTTCCATACTGCGGAACAAATGGGCGATCTGCGGAACACATACTAATGGCACACCAACAACGTCAACTAGGAAGGTTATAGGATGGTCAAGCTATGGCGTACCCACATATAAAGAACATCCTTCAATGAATTAATAGGATCCACATGTCATGGTGGTGTTATTTTGACAATACAGTGGCGGATATTTCGTATTGTGACTTCTGAGGATTATGTAAAGCAGTTGCTAACCTGCATCTTTGGATGTACACCATTCGGTTTCAGGTTTGAAAGACCTGGATGTCGTAGCACTACATAACATGTGTAGTCAAACACACACCCGCGATTGGGGAACATACAGCAGCAGTCAAACCCAATGGCCAGATGGACACAGTCCAACAGATTCTACACTTTACATAGGCACATTGGTGTCCATTGTAGGACCCAAAAATTTAGCCCTATGCAATATAAACGTGATGGAGGAAGCGACGCTGAAGGCGTAACAGCCATGACTACGGCACTGTTAGACATATGCACCACCAGCGTGTTTAAGGTTGATGACAGGAGTCCATGAAATGCAGAACATATGAGCAGAAATACCCATATGGCCGTGTCCATAGATGTGCGTCCACATCTCAGTCCCGCACACATGAAGAATGTATAATGGGTACCGTCGAGGGCTGCAGCCATGGGATCGTGGGTATGCAGAAATGGGGCTCGGTGTTGTTTGGCAGATAATCCATTGTCCTGCCCCGTGGGAGGGATGTGGGTATAGCACATGCCTTACCCCCCACCAATAATGAAAATCATCCACCGGAAAATGCTAAATGCAGCTGTGAAATGGGTACAGCCCTATACCAGTGTCCAGTAGGCATTTCCCAAGGATAGACAAATGTACGACCAAGATGGCAGCCATAACTGCAAACCTGGTGGAATTACACAGCTGTAGTAAGGCATAACACAGGGAATACAGATAGGGACTACAGTAGAGACTCCACATACAAAGCCAGACCGCCGTGCGAATACCGGCGTACACAGCACTCAATCTGCCAGCAAGGAAATGGGGATCACTCGCTACCATACCGCGGAACAAATGGGCGACCTGCGGAACACATACTAATGGCACACCAACAATGTCAACTAGGAAAGTCATAGGATCCTTAAACTATGGCGTCCACGCTTATAAAGAACATCCTTCAATGAATTAATAGGATCTACATGTTTTGGTTGTGTCATTTTGACAATACAGTGGCGGAAATATCCTAATGGGACATCTGAGGATTAGTTAAAGCATTTCCTAGCCTGCATCATTGGATTTACACCATCCGGTTTCAGTTTAGAATAACCTGGTTAACGTAGCACTACATAATATGGGTAGCCAGCAGACATCCGCGATTGGGGAACATACAGCAGCAGTCAAACCCACTAGCCAGATGGACACAGTCCAACAAGGTCTACACTGTACATATGCACAATGGTGTTCATAGTAGGACCCCAGAGATTCATCCGTATGCAATGTCAACCAGCTGCGATCGAGATACCCAGAAGAACTGACAGCCATGACTACGGTACAGCCAGACATATGCACCCCCAGCGTGTTCAGGGTTGATGACAACTGTCCACGGACTGCAGGACATATGAACAGATATTCCCAGATTGTAGAGTCCATAGAGGTGCGTCCACATCCCATTCTCACACACATGCCGGATGTGTAATGGGTACCTTCAAGGGTTGCAGCCATGGGATCCTGGGTATGCAGAAACGGGGCTCGGTGTTGTTTGGCAGATAATACATTGTCCCGCACCGTGGGAGGGATGTGGGAGTAGCACGTGCCTTACTCCCCACTGATTGTGCAAAGCATCCACCGGCTAATGCTAAATGCAGGTGTGAAATGTGTACTGCTCCATACCAGTGTCCAGTA
>NC_056748.1:542673612-542695163 GCF_019279795.1 Protopterus annectens | reverse complement strand
ACTCATTATCATACAACAAAGCATCAGCACCACTCATTATCATACAACAAAGCATCAGCACCACTCATTATCATACAACAAAGCATCAGCACCACTCATTATCATACAACAAAGCATCAGCACCACTCATTATCATACAATGAAACATCAGCACCACTCATTATCATACAACAAAGCATCAGCACCACTCATTATCATACAACAAAGCATCAGCACCACTCATTATCATACAATGAAACATCAGCACCACTCATTATCATACAACAAAGCATCAGCACCACTCATTATCATACAATGAAACATCAGCACCACTCATTATCATACAACAAAGCATCAGCACCACTCATTATCATACAATGAAACATCAGCACCACTCGTTATTATACAACAAAGCATCAGCACCACTCATTATCATACAATGTAACATCAGCACCACTCATTACCATACAACAAAGCATCAGCACCACTCATTATCATACAATGTAACATCAGCACCACTCATTATCATACAACAAAGCATCAGCACCACTCATTATCATACAACAAAGCATCAGCACCACTCATTATCATACAACAAAGCATCAGCACCACTCATTATCATAAAGGCATCAGCACAACTCATTATCATACAACAAAGCATCAGCACAACTCATTATCAGATAACAAAGCACCAGCAATACTCATTATGATATAATAAAGCATCAGCACCACTCATTAACATACAACTAAGGAATAGAGGAATTACTGAAAGATTTCGTCAAATTTTAACTTTCCAGAGGTAAGAAAGGATTTATAGAGTTAAGGAAGGAGTTCTGCTTGCTCTAGTACCTTAATAAGAGCAACAGAACCTGTAATGAATGTGAGTCAGACAGGGGAAGATGATGAGATGCACATGTAACTGGGACCTTAGGACACTGGCATAGTACTACCTCATGTTTTGTGAGATGAAAAACACCTATAATAGAGATCTTCTGAAAGGCATGCTGAAGGGGCTTTGGAGTTCCCAGTCCAGATATTGGGGTATGGCTATAATATATAATTAGGGGAGGGGACACCAATAGATAGCACTAACAATAGCATACTATACACACTGACTGTGGGATATGTTTTGCCCACAACTGTACATATATTAGCAAGGCCAACTAATGGAGATAACACCTGGAAAAGTTCACTACACAGCAGAATAAAGAGCTACTGCAGGGCTACTACACACATGACAAGCAAATCCTGACCAAATGTGTTGGAAAGCATTATTAGAATCAGATTTGGCAGGACCAGTTGCAGGATGTGAATGCTGTGGGCAGTCATAACAGGTTTCTGCAAAAAGTTCAAAGAACAGTTACTGATATGATTCTTTGTGCAAAGGAAAAGGGAAAAACACAGTACATTATGACAGACAGGTGAACAACAGGGGGTGAGCTACCAACAATAAAGCCATTCACTAAGGCTGAGCAATTCTTGTTGTCACTTCCAGGTCTCTGGTAGCAGTCCTCATAGCTAGAAGTGGCTTTGATTTGAGAGCTGACTATCAGCAACCACTCCTATGTCAATGAGGGATGTATCAAATTAGTAATGTATATTAGTGTGCAGTATAGCACAGTCCATAACATTTGGAGAAAGGATTGCCAATGCCAACCTATGTATTCATCTTTCCAGGCAGTCTGGTTTGCAGCTGGAGCTGCAGCAACCTGATTAACAAAGTACTAAGGTTACATTATGCAACAGTTGCATCTTAATGTGTATTACTATACATTAAAAAGGGGATTGTAGAGGTAAATGTGTGTGTGTCAAACAATGTGTTATCATCTGTTGTTGGAAAGTCCAGCAAAAAAAGACAAAATATGACTGATATGATTAGGGTACCTGTGGCTACTGATGAAGGTAATATACATGTGGCACAGTCTAATGACAGTGACACTGTCTACAACACCACATTAGGAGAAGTAGCACATAAGCAACATTACAAAGGTCACTGTAGAGGTACCAACTGAGCACACAGTCTGACTGAGGCATGACAGACTTCTATCTGAGAGTCCACCATGAGACCTAGTTGTGTTCCTAGTATACACAACATCTAAAATGTGCACTGTCTCTGAGGTGCACATATACTCTGAATGCTGCCATGACTCCAAGGCCATCCCTGACATGGGTACAACACTTATCATTAACCAGTCGATAAGCTGTTCAGTGATGCAAGTACAACTGTCTGCTAGCCACAGCAATGTGGAGATAGGGAATGTGCTCTGTGGATATCAGAATGACATGCAATAAGTGCATAGTGACATGGAATATAGAAACAGGGACAAGACAGAGCTGCTGAGGCCATTGATGGAAACTTTAGCCTCCATAGGTACCTCTATGAGACACAGTAAAACTGCCCTCTGACGTGTCTCCAGAAGGTACATTTTTAGCAACCTGTGGAAGAGTCCAGATGCAGAGAGAGATCACATACAAAACATCTCAGGTCAGACTGCACAGACCAATAGTGAGACAAAAATCACTGTAGGCCATAGCCACACAAGCTAATATGTCCAGTTATGGGCATCATCCAGGGAATAGATGAAGATATTCTCTAGCGCAACACAAGGAGTGCATCATCAGGCTGTACATGCATGTCCATATTGTGCTACCCTTTCTTGTCATCTGAGGACATACAATCTGCCCATCCTGCTCACGGTCAGCAATCCCTTCATAGTCAGTTACAGTCATATCAGGATCTGCCACTGTATGATAAATCAAGATGAATGCTCATGGTTTCATAGTTATATCTTTTCCTGTCTTTGGATACATAAAGCCATGGCAGTTTTACCCCAAACCTAGAGCATGTGATTCCTAACTCCATAAAGCTTCTAAAGTGAATGGTAACCTAGTTCGCCTCCCATGACTCTACCTCTTCTAGCAACATTGCAGCCGCCTATCACTCTGTCTTCACTCACATTCACAGCTGATGACGGTGCCCTGCCCACTTCTAACATGCGTGGATATGGTGATGTCTAATGCATAACATGGCCAGTGCATGCACTGCTCTGTATAGCCTGTGTGAGATAATGCATGCAATATTTTGTTTGTTTTTTTGGTCTCTGTGTGACATTCACAATTATGGACCAAATACCACCTCTTTGCAAATGCTGCAATGTCTGCATCTTGCCCTTCTTCTGCTGCTTCTAGTGATATGGAAGGTCCTGTGTGGATATTCATCTGGTGCTCCAACTGTTTGTACAATACTTTGTTGTGCAGTACTGAACATACAACACAAATCTTGATACAGATTTCTACACTGTATTGCAATGCCCTCCTGATGTATCAAGAAAATATCAACATTCCCTGAACAGACCATGCTCTAGGTGTGGGGTCATATATTCCACTATATTATGTATTTGAGCATGTGCTGCATTATAGGACATTGCCTGCAAGGTCTGAGGATTGTGGATGGGACTCATAAATCGGGGTTCTCGGACATATCCAGCACTACCTCAAACACGCAAGAAACAATATGTTATATGCAAGCTACTCCCTGCTTGGATGGTACTGTGTGCATGAGCACGTGTGTGTGTGTGTGTGTGTGTGTGTGTGTGTGTGTGTGTGTGTGTGTGTGTGTGTGTGTGTGTGTGTGTTTATGTATATACCTACAAAGTAGAAGTCCCTGTGGGAAATCTCCTCACAGGGACCTTTGGTATCCATGAAATGTGTAGCAGATGTGAGAACCATGAAAACTGCCTGAGTTGCAATGACACATTGAAAATAATGCTCTGGGTATAATAGACACCTTCACATTTGTATGAGTAGAAACCCTCCCTGTTACTGTTTAACAGACCTTCTGCAGAGGGTAAGACCTTCATGGCAATATGCATACTGTCTATGGTTCCCGAGATGTCAGAGAAAACTAGTAATGTCATAACATACCCACATTGTATCTGTGTTCTACTCTGCAGTCATATGGAACCAGATATGACACTCTACATGCTGCTGCATAATGGCAAGGAACTGGTTTAGGATTTATGAGGCTTGGGATATCCTTAACGTCCTCAGTAGATCACTGTAAGGTTTTGTAGTAGAGCTGGTTAAAACTGTACAAATCTTAGTAACCAATGAAACAAGCTTACCATAACCTTCCTCAGTTCTGCATGTGGGCAAAACAGTTTGATGAGGTCTCTTACAGTCTCCTTGTCTGCATGGAAAAGGTTCACTACCTTCTGGTCACTAAGCTATGACATGCCAGGTGCTGTCCATACCTGCTCAACTGGTGCAACTATCTGTGATGTGCAACACTGTGGTTACTGGCTCCCCAGGTCCTGTTAACATATGCTGCTGACATCTCACTGCTGCAAATCTCCTCCTCACTCCCTTTCACAGACATCATGAGTCTCTGTGTAATAAATGGGTATGTGCTGTGGTGGTCTGCATCTATTTTATACTCTTTTGAAATTAAGCTACCACTTTGGGTGTTATCATTTGCATAACCCATGTGCCTCTTTTGTATGAGATTCCTCATTTCCATGTTATTATGCACTCATTAGCATCCGCTACATACCACACCATTTTGCCCCTTGCATGACCATGCTATCTGTGTCTTTAAATCATTCTACATGTTGACTCTAGCCATGATTATTTGCATAATGCAATGTGCTAAATGTTATCAATCCTAGCCTAAGGGTAAAAATGTCTTCTTTTTTTTTATCCAATAAGTAGGTTCTAGTCCAAAATGGAAACATCCTCAAAAAAAAATGTGTTAATAATTGTGTTGTGAAAACATGAATAATAAACTTAAAAGAATACTCTGTTCTATATAGTATATACTGTCTTTCAAACTACTGCTAGCATGATTATTAGCTTGAATAAAAGCTGCAAGAATGATATGAAATATAAAGGGTTAATTTAGAAATAGTATAAAATGTTGGGATTTGGAGGTTGGCAAAAGGGTTGGGAGGTTGGCATAATGGTTAAGGTGTTTACCTTACAGACACACGGTCCACGGTTTGATTCTCACACGAGGTAATTGTCTAGGCTTAAAAAAATGGCTCACAAGGGCAATTAGCCTAGTACTAATCTATGAATCTATGAACCTAAGCTAATGTCTTCCACAGGCTATAGTACGTCACAAAGTGTCTTAGCCCAATTCTTCATAATTCATAGAGGACAGTATTATTATAGGGTTGGGAGGGTGGCCTAATGGTTAAGGTGTTTGCTTTACAAACACAAGGTGCAGGGTTTGAATCTCACAAGGGATAATTGGCTAGGCTTAAAATGGCTCGTAAGAGCAGTTAGCTTAGTACTAACCTATGAACCTATGAACCTATGTTGAAAAATAAGAAGTAGCAAGTGTGCTGGCATAGCATAGCTAAAGTTTGGCATCCATGTAAAGGAATATGTTATTGAGAAACAAAGTCTGTAAAAATAACTGCGCAGATGGCAGCTAGAAGGACATCAGCAAAGTAAAGGAATGGAACATCAAGTTTCAGATTGTGCTGGAACACTACGTTTCAGATAACTGAGTTTCCCTGGACCACCAAGCTTAAAGAAAGGACAAATCATAAATTAGAAGAACAAAGAAAAACTGTTATACAAAGAAAGAACTGTTTTGCATCAGACTCTGGAAAAATACCAGATCTTTTGGTATAAATTAACTATGTATAAACAGACTTTGAGAATTTGCTATAGAGAGCTGACAGCATATGTGTTGCGTGTTTGTAGAACCAAAAGTCAAATGTAACAGAAATGTCGTACTAACTAAAGCAGTTTACTGAAGCGGTTTGCCTCCATGTATTTATTATATTTAGTACAATCCAGTATTTAAAAGTAGCTGTTCATACTAAGAGTTAATATACTGTGGTGTGCTTGCATGCAAATGTAAATAACAAGAAGGAACCAACAGAAGGCAGTACAGAATTGCCCTTACCCCTGTAGTGTACATCATTTTATTGCAGTACTGTTTGTTTTATGCTGTGAGAATTGAATGTATGGTTGCCCTTTTGGCTGTTACGTATTTATTTTGCTGTTGCCTATACTGTCAAAGTTGTAATAGGAATTGCTTTTACCAATTTTGAAAAGACGTTTACTGTTACTAGTATTTATTTGTACTCTCCCTTTTTGTAAAGGGACCTGCATAATTTAACTGCATACTATAGCCCATGTACTGACTGTACTCATAATATTTACTTGCAAACAGATTATTAATGACATATATGTACACTTGTGACATATTACAATTACTAAACAGGATTAGACTTTTGTGCTTTTTGCTTAATGCTGTACGTGAATACTTAACAATAACATTTTAGAAAAACATAAGCCATGTGGCCTGACAACCAGTCTTGTTTCCTTGACCTTATAAATTTCAGTACCAGTAACATTTTATCTTATGCAACATTTCTTGTAACTATTTACAACTACTTACTTAACTACTGAGCTTACTTTACTTTTTCTTTCTTTTTTTGTGCTCATTCCAGACGCTTAACCCATAACTCCTTCAGTACTTACCTTCAGTCATTCATTAAAATATTCTTGCAACTTGATATAAACATTCGTAATTTGCCTAAGTATGCATAATAATGCTTTTGAAGACTGTTTTAACTGGAGTCTTTGCTATTTTTGATGCTATCATACAATTACAAAATGTAAGAAACAAAACAGATATTGACTTAACTAACACATGCTTAAAAGACATATATTTATATGATTTACACTTGCTGTTGTCTGCCTTTTGCTGTACTTCAGTTGAAAAAGAAAATACATACTTATCAGTCTATGGCGTCATGTCTTTACTCTGTGTAACTGCTCTCATTTGATTTGTATGCCCTAGAACTGTTTTGTTATTTGCAATGGTTTTAAAATCACTGTTTAAGTGCCATGCTTTAACTGAATGAAAGTTTATTTCTTATCAGTGCAGTTAACTGTTGTTTGTTTAACTCTTTACTAACCAGATTATATTTGTCAGTATTCTGTTTTGTTGACTTTAAAGCTCTTATGCACTTTTGAAAAAGTGTTTGCATGTGTTGTATGAACTTTTTGAACTTACTCTGTCTGTCTTTAGTGTTGTTGCCTCATAGTAAGACGCTGTCCAGTTCGATTCTCAGCTAGACCGTCTTCTGCATGGAGACATACGTGAATGGGTGTACCTTCGTTGAAGGTTGTGCATCAGGCCTGGCAAGCCGGTACGTAAAAATCTATTGCCAATCATTAGCGGACCGGAATTCTGCTGTGGCGACCCCTAACCGGGAAAAGCTGAAAGACACAAATTAAATCTTTTTGTCAGTTCACCATGAACTTTGTCTCTGTTCTTATGTGTTTTGTAATGTGCAGTGGATTTATGCCACTTTTGTCTAGCAAGATGTACAGAAGATTTTGTAAATAACTGACTTGACTGATATTGTAACTCTGAAATTAGCATTTTGCATGTGGTGACAGGACATAAATGTTTACTGTCATACAAATGATGTTGCTGTTTAAGATACCAGTCAAACATAATGCATTTACATAAAGCATTGACATTAACATTAACTAATAAACTACTGCATGTGCTACAGCTCTGTTTATACCAAACTTTAAATTCTGACAATACATGTGCTGGACTATAACTACTGTGTACCTGAAAGGTAGTGGTACACTTTACTGTTCTGTTGTTTATGACATCCATGCTGTAGAGTGAGAAACAAAGAAAAGAATTACCAGTTTCTGTGTGGAAGGTGGCCACATCTTCTGTCGAGAAAGCATGAAAGTCCCTCGTTGATTCTCCCAAACGTTGGTCAACACAGCTGGCAGATTCAGCTGTGCAAATGTACAGGACCTGTGAAACTTGCAGAGATGCACTGTTCTGCTACTGGACACTGCAGAAGAAGGAGGCAAACGTTTGCTTTGCAACTGGACGTAGTAACTGAATAAAATGTAAAAGTAGATGTAGTTGTCACAAGTAAAAACCATGCAGTCCGTCAACTGTGGCTCGCCATTGAAGAATTCTGTGAATTCTATGCATGTCTTTAGTTACATTTACATGCATACACACCATAGTATATTAACTCTTAGTATGAACAGCTACTTTTAGATACTGGATTGTACTAAGTACAATAAATACACAGAGGCAAACTGTTTCAGTAAACTGCTTTAGTTAGTATGACATTTCTGTTACATTTGACTTTTGGTTCTACAAAAATGCAACACATATGCTGTCAGCTCTCTATAGCAAATTCCCAAAGTTTGTTTATGCAGTTACATTTATACTAGAAGGTCTGGTATTTTTCTCTAAGTCTGATGTAATACAGTTTTTTTTTCTTTGTATAGCAGTTTTTCTTTGTTCTTCTAATTTATGATTTGTCCTTGATTCTTTGGTCCAGGAAATTCAGTCTTGCATTATCTGACACTTAATGTTCCAGCACTATCTTGCTTGTGTTCCGGCTTTATCTTCCTTGAAGTTACTTCGATGTACTTTCAGCTGCCATCTGCATAGCTATTTTACAAACTTTGTTTTTCAATAACATATTTTTTACATGGATGACCAAAATCTAACTAAGCTATATATGCTTGCCAGCACACTTATTGATTTTCTAATTTCTCAGCATTTTACACTATTGTACATTAACCCTTTGTATGTCATCACTTTTGCTGCTTTTTATTCAAGCTAATAATGTAAGCAACAGTTTGAAAAGACAGTGGGCAGGATTCACGAAGCCTCCGTGTAAGAGTTAGCAAGTCTTACATGGAGGCTGCAGTTAAACGGGGTGATGTCAGCATGCCATGCATATTCATGAGGGCATGCTGAATCACACCCTAGGCTAACACGGTCCGTGTAGCAAAGTAGGGGGCATGTCCGCATGGCGAGATCTGCAAAGGGACACGCCCCCAGAAGAATCACAGTCCCAAAAGGAAACTCCCACGAGCGAGTCCGCGGAAATGTCACGAAACACAACAGCACACATGCCCCTACAGATTATTAACCCAACTGAAAAGTAAAACGTAAAAATGAACAGTTTAATTTTTTTTTTTTATTTCAGAAATGTTTGCCCGTAATTGCGCTCGTTTGCGCGGGTGTGCCCTTCGCTCAGCCACAGTTAGCAGTCACTGAAAAAGCATATAAGCTCTAAATATGCAAAATAAGCCAAGTAGTAATAGCGTAGCGGTAGAGATGTCAGCCAAAGAGGAGGCAGTCACGGTTCGAGCACCAACAACATCATTTTTTATTTTTAGTGAAATAAGCACGAAACAATCCCCTGACATATATGTATATATATATATATATATATATAATTATAATTTAAGTAAAATGCAATGAAATGGGCCATGTTTTATGAAGAACTCTGACACAATAAAAAAATTAAATATTTTATAAGTGCCCATAGCTGAGCAGTGCTCTAACAAGCTGAGTATGTATGCCTGCAGGTGAGCAGTGGTTTAACAGGTGTAATAGGAGTGCCCGGAGTTGAGCAGTGCTTTAACATGCTGAAAGTGTGTGCCCATAGTTGCGCAACATTTCTCACAGCGTAATATGCATGCTCACAGCCAAATAACGCGTTAACCAGCGTAACTCGTTTGCGTGGAGCTGCCCAGCGCGCCAACCAGCTTACCGGCGGGCAATGTTGAGCAACCTGTATCAAAGCCGCCTTTAAACAGACACACCTCCTAGCCTGTCTAGACAGTAATAAAATAAAATAAGAAGCAATGCCCAGGCTCGTAACCAGGATACTGTGCATCATAGTCAAAGTACTGAACCACTAAGCCATGACAGCTGTATTGAAAGCTGCAGTATTAGCATATATATAGGAATGAATGGAAATAGAAGCATGACAAAGCAGGTTTTGTGAAGCTGATACTATTCCAAAATGGCCAATCACAGATAAGTGCGGGAAAAATGGCATATATAAGCCCCATAGGTGGGAATACACAGCATAAATGATTGTGGAACCTATTTGCAGTCAGGATCGCAGGTGTAGGAGAGGTCAGTCGCTTTTGAGCACAGAGGTGGGGTGTTGAGGAGTCCAGATACATGGTTTGGCTCCTAGTCCACGATCATGAGGCTCAACTCATGCAGGGCCAGGTTCTGTGGGGTGCATATAGGGCAGAGGCGTGGAATCTGGATTCACAATTGCAGGGAAGAAGTTAGTTGCATTGTGAAAAGTGGCCCCTTAAACCTTTCCTGGTCTTTCAGTGGAGAATTGAAGAGGTAGAAAAACAGACCAAAAGGGTCAGAGACATTCTTCAGAAAATGAATGAGGGAAATCCATTTGAAGAGAAATAGAAATCGAGGAAGCATGACAGATAGAGAACTGTAACCAGTGATGTGTTTAAGCATGTTATGGACTAATAAAATTCGTGAACACGTAAAAGAGAATTTTTGAGGGACATTATCTTGCATTTCAACACTTGTGACAAGTATTATGGGCATGTAACATTACATTTAGGTAGGGAATCGGACAGAATATTCTGGACTTGACAGAATCTCTGTGCTCTTGTGACTGGGCAAAGATAGGACTGGCCCAATTGGTCACTAAAGCTCTTCCTGATTTCCTCTGGATATATTCAATATGGTATAATCCTCCTTTAGTAATTATTCAAAGCTGCATTGTTTTAAAAGTGATGTTAAGTGTGTGAAGAGAGCCACCGGCAACTCTTAGAGTTATAGTGAGGACGATATAGTAGAAAGTGCAGATAGCATTTTGAAATTTGTGGTGGCATGTGACCAGACTACCAATATATAAACAGACAGGCTAACATGTGGGAAAACAGGATTGTCACCTGTAGTAGTTAGGAATAGGAGTCACATGTTGAAATGCTGTATGGGAAATGGAACTTCATACTAAAAGGTATCATCTGAAATCCCCACTAGCAGTTAGGGGACAGAATGTTATTTAGATACATATGAGGCAAACAGGTGTGGTCATTTATTAATATGATAACCTAAAGTGAGACAGCAAGAAGGAAATAGTAGTAGTGAGTCAGGGATAGAAGGTGGCTGCTAATGCGTTGAGATGAGCACGACTAGAAGGTGCAATGAGGGACAATAAAAGAATAAACATTGTGCAGGTGCTGTTATTACAAATGCATATGTGATACTAATGTGACATGTCTGGTGAGAGATATGCCTGAAGGATAGCTTCAGTGAATCCAGTCATGAATTAGTCAGAACAGCTATGTGTGCAATCTTGCATGTCTATGCAGTAACAGATGTCAGGGTGTTAAAAGGTTATGGGAACTGAATCTGGTATTAAGTTTGGAATGTGCTGTGCATGGTGTCTGTTTATCCAGTAGCAGATGTTAGGGTGCTAATAGGCGCAATTTCACATGCCTATGCAGTAACATATGTCAGAGTGTTATGGGAACAGAAAATGTCTATGCAGTAACAGATGTCAGGGTGTTATGGGAACAGAGTGTTGTATTAAGTTTGGAATGTGCATGGTGTCTGGTTGTCTGCCCAACACCCATTCACTATGCCACATCAGCTTAAGGGATGCATGACTAAAGTCATGTACAACTGTTTACACTACTGTCCTACCTGTATAAATGAAAGGATTTTCCAGACAGCAGACTGAAATCTCACCTACACATGGATACACCACATAGGACTTATGCTTCCAGATGAACTAATTTTTGGTCTGACTGTTCCGGGATTTCCTAGTCATTGAAAGACTCGAATGAAGTTTCATAGTTTGACTGGTGATGTTCTTTCTTTTTCTTTTATTGTATTGTATTGTGTAATAGTATGCATTTTGATATCTGACTAAGTAAAGCATTGAAAGTAACTGAAGTGTTGAGCCTCTTCTTTACCCTTGGTAAACTTTAAGTTAGAACATTTGCAGAATAGACGGAAAATAAAATAAAACATTTGGTGTAATCGACAGGATTCAGACATGTTCAAAAAGAGGTTACCAAGGGAAAAGAACAGTGTTAAGTAAAAATGTATCCTGGGTTGGGATGATGTTCATATATATAGTAAATTTGCTTCAGAATGGTCTGAAAATACAGGGTTATGTGAAAATTGAGATGCATTATTAGCCTCTCGTGAACCAGACGATGTTATAAAATGTCTTAAAACTATAGAAATATACAAAGGAAAGGAATTAAGTGCCGCATGCAGACATGGCTGGATCCTACTGTTGGCATACAGAAAAATACATGATCAGTTTCATATGATGAAATTGAAAGCAGAAAACCTGCAAAAACACATAGATGAATTGCAAACTAAAATAGTTATGTCACAACGGCAAAATAAATTGTTAATGGATAAAACGGATGCCTACCAGAACATAGCTGAAAGAGCTGCAGTTTGTGTAGCCCGTTATAAATATAAGAGGCAAAAAAGAAAAATAAATGAGAAGAAAATCCACTGGCAAGTAGCAGTGGCTGGGGTAAGCTGGGATCCAGACAAATGGGATGGGGACATTTGGTATTCCCCAGATGAAGAAGACAGTGACTTAGCTGGTAGTTCGGAACAAGATGAAACGGTGGTAAAAGATGTAAAACCATCTGTTAGGTAGAAAATGATAAAGCCTGTCCCATTACCACAATGGGATGTGGCCGGTAATGCAATGAGAGACCAGCAAGGTAATGTAATATTAGTACAGAGGGGACCGACAGTCCTGGATAAGGTACATGAAGAGTACACTACTCAGGAGATTGCAGATATCACAGCAAAGTTTAAACAGCTCCCTGGTGAATCATTATTGACATGGGTGGTATGATTGTATGATTCAGGGGCAGGAACTGAACTGTAATGGTGGATCGGGATGATGCAAAGAAATTCTCTACTCTCGGTCCTGATCCCACTATACAGGATGAATTTGAAGTTTTTCTAGTGAAGAGAATATTACAATTTTACAGTTGGTGGTGCAGGGGTGTAGCAAAAAATACCTAACAGCATCTGATTGGCCTGCCAATGATAAACCTTGGTATGCTTTAAAAGATGCCATACAGAGACTAAAAGAAGAAGGAATGAAAATGGCATTTTTTATAGGACAGGCTGATATTATGATGAATGAAGCTATGACAACAGCCATGCACAATTATATCATACAAACAGCCCCACCTGCTTATAAGCAAGTCATTATGACGCTATCGATAAACCAAAAATGAAATCCCTTATCTACAGTGGCAGAAGCAATTAGACAATTAGCTGCTCTGGGTGAGTGGGGACCCCGATCAAGCTCAGGGCCAAATAATACACAAAATAATGAAGGGAAATCAAGTAGAGTAACTGGGAAGGAGATGTTTTTAGCTTTACTTAAAGATGCAGTAAAAAAGGAAGATATAGAGGGATCAGATACATGAACTTTATGGCAAATATATAAGGACAGGGGGTTGAAAAAAGAATGCGAAAGGTAGAAGCAAAGTTAGAGATGGAGGTAGTAAGTAATTCTGAAGGTAAGATAACACAACAAGCTGAAAAGGGTTCCAAACTGCATGGCGGGGTATACAATCAGATACAGCAGCAGTATGCTGATCTGTTTGCAGGCACTGCAGAAAAGAAAAATGCATAGGAAACTGGTCAAGCTTCGGTATCTACCTGGAAGTTGGACCATAGACCATATGTGACTTTAGAGATACTATGGAAAAGCAGAAACATGCAAAGGGTCCAAGCTTTGGTAGATACCTGAGCAGAGGCCACATTAATTTATGGGAATTCTAGACATTTCAAGGGACCTTGTAACTGGTCTGGGTAGAAAACAGACTGAGGCAGTCCAATCAAAATTGACTATGAAGATTGGACAGTTACCAACAGGGACATACACTGTACTAATTGTACCGATACCTGAGTATATTATTGGAATAGATGTCCTGAAAGGTATGACTTTACATCTATAGGATGGATCATACCAATTTGGTTTACAAGCACATTCTCTGAATATTTCAGCTGTAGCAGTGGGAAAGGTAAAAATGCCACCTATAATTTTACCCCCAGTGAAACAAAAGGTATATATGAAACAATACCATATACCGGGGGGACAGGAAGAAATAGGAAATACAATTAAGGATTTATTAGAAGTAGCGTTACTACAAACTACTAGTACTCCTTTTAATAATCCGATTTGGCCAGTAAAGAAACCTGATGGTTCATGGAGAATGGTACATTAAGAAAATGGAAAGAGAATTTAACTGATGCATTATGTATCTTAAACAATAGACCTTTAACTGACAGTGAAATAACCTTAATGAGGATGTTATCGACTCATGCATTTCAACAGGTATTTGAACCTCCTGAACAAGCTACAATAGAAAATAATGATACGCAATCAGGCTTAATAGCTGGAGCCCGTATATGGGTTACATCTGAAAATAGTCCGCCAGAACCAGCTGAAATTGTAGCTGTTGGTAAGGATAATGTAATCCTTGTGCTCCGGACAGGTCAGGAAAAATGGCAGCATGTCTCAGAATCCAAATGTTATTTAAGGGACTGAGCACTAATATATTCTTTTTGTCTTTAGAAATATGAAAAGATCGTGGTGGAGTCCATCTGGTTGCAGGGAGAAAACCTCCCTGTATCTGAAGAAATTATGCTATCTGTTTTGATGGAGGCAATTTTTGTTGCGACCACTTATATTACTACTTTTATGTTTTCTATTGAATATGGCATGGACACCTGCTTCACCAGCTGTACGCATAACCAAAATTGAATGGGGATGGAGAAAAGGTAATCCAAACCGAACACAAGGTAATTTTATGTGTGAAGCAAATGAAGGTTGTAATACTGTAAATATAACAACTCCATCCAGTGCCATGATATGGAGAGTGAGTAGAGGACATGTCTATTTACAGTTGACCGGAAATAATACTGACATAACCATGACAACTGTAACAGACATAAAATATTGTACATGTGGCTCTGATACTACAATTAAAGAAAACTGGAAATTCTGTAAAAATGAAAGCACAACAAATCTTTTCAATACCACAATTTCTATACAACATATACAGGTACTATTTTGTATGAATGCAACAGTAATATATGGAAGAAACACTTGGGCATCACAATTAAATGTATTGCAAGAGGATTACATGATACATACTGACCAGATTATATGAAAACCATCTACGTGTGTCAAAGTAGCAAAACAATATCAAAAATATGTTTTAAATTTTAATCTGACTTTTCCTACAACTAAGCAGTGTTGATTTAAACGAGCATGTTATGACACTATCTTAGGAGGTGTAGGTGTAGGACTTGAAACAATAATACTCTACTGATAATTAAGTTTTAAAGTGTAAGCTGCTTAACACAGGTTATGATATTGCACAGGCAATACAGTTACAGGCACAATGGTTGCATACTATTTGGAGTCCACAGAAAGAACATTTGGACTTTAACAAGGAATTTATTGAAAAGTTCAGTAGTAGCTTATATGCAAATTTTCAGTTTGATAAGAATGTGACTGTACTACTCAATTGGACAGAATGTAGTTCTAATTATATACATGTGCAAACACAAAAACATAATGTTCAAATGAAATTAATAACAACTAATGGATATGCATGGAGAACCTTGAAATGACTTCCAGAAACACATTGGCTGTTTATACATTCACACTTTACAATATGTACAGATTTGGGGTGTACAGAACAGTTTATTAATTATAATGTAACACAACCTGAAATTATGTATCAAATGTTAGTATTACCACTGCTTTTAGACCCACCTTATAAGCTGTGGTTACCTAATCTGCAGGGAAATGACATTGATAGCAAAATTACCACACATCAGTTAACACAGTGTGTTACTACTTTAAATGGATTGATTTGCAGGCAACACTCATCAATATACAAACCTTGTTTGTTACAACATTCATTTGATCTTTGTTTCTGGACTGTGTTGCTACTAACATATGAAATGTTTATAGAGGTATCGGAACATTATATATGTATGGTATGTAATCATAGTATTCCAATACTTAAAACAATACCTTTTGTGGGATGTTTTCATAATGTTACACATTTGACATGGTATAACACTACATATATTTTCGAGAAAACACAGACACAAAATGTACATTTTTGATGCATTTCAAATCACTTTCTAAGCATAATTTATCGCTCGCATTACATGCATTACAGAAAATATTAAATTCTAGTGAATTATTAATACAGCATTTACAGAAAATAAATAAGACTCTGCTGGATCATGAAATGAAAACTGTAATTGTAAGTGATAAATCAGTACACTTAGCTAAAAAAATGCAAGCACATACAGACAGTCGTTGGTGGGACATTTTTTCAGGGCATTCACCCAAAGCAACCCAATTTTTTAATTGGTTGATTCATCCAATATTACTTGTTTTGTATATTAACCATTTGGAATTGCTGCATTGCATGTAGATTGCACAAACATTATACCTGAGGATTCAATGAATCTAGGGACCAAATGTTATACAAATGTGACATGTTTGGTGAGAGATATGCCTGAAGGATAGCTTCATTGAATCCAGTCATGAATTAGTCAGAACAGCTATGTGTGCAATCTTGCATGTCTATGCAGTAACAGATGTCAGGGTGTTAAAAGGTTACGGGAACAGAATCTTGTATTAAGTTTGGAATGTGCTGTGCATGGAGTCTGTTTATCCAGTAGCAGATGTTAGGGTGCTAATGTGTGCAATTTCACATGTCTATGCAGTAACAGATGTCAGAGTGTTATGGGAACAGAAAATGTCTATGCAGTAACAGATGTCAGGGTGTTATGGGAACAGAATGTTGCATTAAGTTTGGAATGTGCATGGTGTCTGGTTGTCTGCACAACACCCATTCACTATGCCACATCAGCTTAAGGGATGCATGACTAAAGTCATGTACAGCTGTTTACACTACTGTCCTACCTGTATAAAAGAAAGGGTTTTCCAGACAGCAGACTGAAATCTCACCAATGGATGGATGCACCACATAGGACTTATGCTTCCAGATGAACTAATCTTCGGTCTGACTGTTCCAGGATTTCCCAGTCATTGAAAGACTCGAATGAAGTTTCATAGCTTAATTGGGGATGTTCTTTCTTTTTCTTTTATTGTATTATGGTTAAGGTGCTTGCCTTACAAACACAAGGTACAGTGTTTGAGTCTCACAAGGGATAATTGGCTAGGTTTAAAATGGCTCGCATGGGCAGTTAGCCTAGTACTAATCTATGAATCTATGAGTCTATTGTATTGTGTAATAGTATGAATTTTGATATCTGACTAAGTAAAGCATTGAAAGCAACTGAAGTGTTGAGCCTCTTCTTTACCCTTGGTAAACTTTAAGTTAGAACATTTGCAGAATAGAAGTAAAATAAAATAAAACGACATGTTAATGTGGACAAGGGGGATATTTTGTGTCTAGTTTTTAGTTCTCTTTTTAGACACCTGTTTTTATTTCATATTTGTTATTGCTGCCAAAAGGGAATGGAGAGAAATTACACATACAAGCAATATAGTTAGTGGGATGATGAAGATTCTTGCTTGATGAGCGAACATGGATGGAAGTCATAAAATGAGAAGGTGAATACAATAATAGAGAGCAAAGAAGTACTGCATTCAGGATGTTGAGGGTATTAACATGGAACATAGACTGATTGGTTGAGGAGGGTAAGAGAAAAATATTAAGATACATTTTTAAAAGTGAGGTAAATATAGTAATGTTGCAAGAAACACATTTAAGTAAAGAGGAAAATATAAATTTAGCTGTAAAAATACGTTGTCAAATTTATTATGTAGGGCCAGTAGACAGAAAGGGGGGGGGGGCACTCACTCGAATAAAAATGGTGCCTTTTTGCAAATTGAAGATAGCCTTAGGGATAAAAAGGGCATATTTGTTTTGTTGAGAATTTACTGAGGTAACAAACAATTAACAATAGGAAATATATATGTTCCCCAAAAACATCTAAAATGGAGATGACAGAGATATTTAATGAGATAGCTATCCTTCAACGAGCTATTCTGCTCATGAGGTGAGGGGATTGAAATGTGGTAACAAGTATTTATGATGTCAGTGGAGGGCCACAAGCACAATGAATCACCTCAGAAGGCAAATACTACCACTAATTATATAAAGTTTATAGTTTAGTAGACACAGGGAGTAGAAGAAAAGGAAGGAGACAATATTCATATTACTCAGAGTGTCATGGGCATTGATTTAGTCTTGATAGAATATATGTGTCCAGTGAACATGAATATTTGATCAAGCACTCATACATGCACCCAAAATTGATTTCAGACCAAGCTCCGTTTGAGTGTGCTATCGTAAAACTTGGAGTAAAAGTATTATTGCAGCACTAGAGAGTGAGCAGTATATGGTGGATGAATAGACAGAGAAAGCAAAAACTTCAAGGGTGGATGAGTGTTTCCCTAAGACAACCACAAGGTGGGGAAGACAAAATGGTAGGTGGCTGGGAAGAGCTAAAAGGATGGATACGGCACTATATGATAGAGTAGGAAAAAGAAGACTGGTTAATGAGACAACCAACAAAATAAACAGACATGAGAAGAATGACTGAGTTGCAATCACAAGAACATGATTTGCCAGAAGAAGACAGGGTGGAACTAATGGCGGTAGAGATGAAATGGAAATAGAAGGTTGAGGAAGAGATCTTGAGGAACAAGACAGCACTGAGACAAAGATATGTAGCTAGCAGAAAGTGCTAGCAAACAGGTTAAGGTGGCAAACAGTTGAGCGAGACATATTGAAAATAAGAGATGTGCACAATGGCCAGATGTTAAGAGTCCTTGATCAAACAGGTAACTACTTTATGGCAATTTATCAGGAATAGTATAGAGAGTACAGGTTTGGAATATCAAAATGAGCAGGAGATGAGTGCTTATCTTAAACAGCTTTGTTTAAATGGCCTTATGGAGAAAGAAAGATATCAGTGGGCTCGTCTGATAGTCAGACAAGAGATTCAAGACCATCTAAAATTACACGTCAAGCAAAATCCCTTGGCTGGGATGGATTGCCAGTAGAAGTCTGGCAGTTGGGAGGGCTGGATCTTGCAGAAATATGGTAAAAATCGTTTAATATAATTTTTGAATAAAAATATATTCCTGAGTCTTGGAGAATGTCTGTTCTCTCATTTATACCTAAGGAAGCCAAGGATCTTACAAATCTATGTATGTATCACCTTATAGCTGTTTTAAATCATGAGTATAACATATTTACAGCTATCATAGCAATTAGGATAGTAAAGATACTGCCTATGATAATTAATCAGTGACTTTATTAAAGGTAGGCAAACATTTGACAATATTTTATTGGTTAACATACTATATCAAGAGGTTGAACTATCCCGAAAACCCCTTTTCATGGTAGGATTAAATGCTGAGAAAGACTTTGACATGGTGAGATAGAGCAATTTATTTTAAGTGTTGCTTGCCTATGGTCTCCAGCAGGAAATTACATCACTCTTTAAGAGATGTATAAAGGAGCCCATGCTGAATTAAAAATTAATGGAAAACTTACAGCATTGATAGAAGTACACAGGAGAACACAACAGGGATGTCCATTTTCCCTACTGTTTGCATTGTTATCTTGAGCCATTAACCCATAGATTGTCAGTTATAAATGGCTGGCCAGCAAGCTGCCAAAAATATAAATTAGCAATGATTGCAGATGATATCATAAATACTCTTCTTACCAAACCCTGATAAAGACTTACAATTACTATTCCAAACATTAAGACAATAGAAGGCCATTGCAGTCTACAAAATAAATGAACCAAAAACAAAGGCTATTTGTGTAAAGTATGCCCCATCATATGCGAATGTTCAAATACTTCCCAGTTTGCGTATGATAAAATGAAGTATCTATGTGTCTGTATTGTGACAAGGGCAAAAGACTCACTGGAACAAACATGGAAGAAACTGATGATGAACATTCAAAATGACAAAAAATGGGAGGTGGTAAAGCCTAATTTGAACCAGAAAGGCCAAGCAATTAAAATGTTTATAGTTCCTATCATATTGTATAGGGGCAAGCTTTGTATATCATCCAGAAGAAAATGAGCTTAAATATCTGACAATTCTAATTTCTAGGTATTTCTGGGACAATCAGGAATTTAGGATAAGATGGGAAATCTTAACTAGACCAAAGACTGAATGGGGGATATCAGTGCTGGATTTACCCTCATACTTTGAAGTAGCTCAGCTTAGATTATGTTAATGTATAGAAGACCAAAACCAAAAGTCTGTTATCAAATGGAAAGATCTACTCTTACATGAAAGGGTACATAACCCACAAGTTAGGAAGTCATGGATCTGGGCGTGTACTGGAGATGAAGAGGGAAATAATGGCTGGAGGTCTCAGATAAAATGGTTGGTAGCAGAGGTCTTAAACAAAACAGTAGGGAAGTGATGGATATTGAGAAGTAGCCAACTGACCTACACCACGGACCCATGCTTCAGAAGTGGAAGACATGATGGTAAAGAAGACACTGGGCATCCTGTGTATTTAAGAGACAAGATCCAGAGTCTAATACTTATGGATAGAAAATACAAGAAATGGTGTGGGAATTATCTTGCTGGACAGTCTTCTGAACACAGTGAAGGATTTCATCAGAATTAGTGCTAGATATGCCAGTTAGACTCCAGTGTAAAGATAGGGCAGTGTTTATAATTTCACCCTATGCCCCACAGGAGGGATGTGATAGCAAGGAAAAGAGTGTATTCAGGCAGCAGTTGTAGGACCTACTAGATAAAGCAGGACAACATGAGTTAGCATTGATAACAGGGGACCTAAATGTTCATATCAAGACAGACAGGCAGGTAGGACAGGATATGAGAACTGCTAGAGCCACATGCGTGTGGTAACTGGATTATAGAAGGAAAGGCCATTCTAGACTTCTGCATGGACAATGACTTGATGGTGGCCAACACATGGTTCAGCAAGACAGGCAACCTCAAATTACATACAAGAGCGGCCAACATGCAGCAGGTACAGGACCTTCTAAATAAAGCAACATGGCATGATTTGATATTGATAGTGGGGGGCATGAATGCTCAAAGGTACATGACCTTCTAGATAAAGCAGTACAGCATAATTTGGTATTGATAATAGGGACCTGAATGCTTATATCAAGACAGACAGACAGACAGACAGACAAAACAGGATAAGAGTACTGCCTGGGTTCACATGTGTGGGGCAAAAGGAATAACGAAGGAAAGCCCATTCTAGACTTCTGTTTGGCAAATGGCCTGATGGTGGCCAACATATGGTTCAGAATGAGAAAGACAGTTAACAGATCACGTACAAGAGTGGCCAACATGCAAAAAGGGCATTGGGGTAGAATATACTTGTTCTGCCCATCTAAGGGTTATTTGTACACAAAATATAAGAGCTAAAAACTACCATGGGAATGTAAGAGTAGGCTTTTTTAAGATCCTCATAGCTCATTAGCCTAGTAAAAATGTATGAACCTAAATCAGTTATACAATACCTCAGAAGTAGGGTTCCTGTTAATGCACAGCTTGGTCAATTGTCATTTTCTCAAGTTTTTTGGTAGAATTTGGTTTCTGCATTAGTTATATTAAATAAAATGTCATCTGATCAGATTTCATTATTTTAGTTCCTAAAGAATTCAGCTTCATTGAAATTCATTAGCTGAATCAGATTTCAATTATAGT